>NW_015505689.1:1044852-1059751 GCF_001515645.1 Sinocyclocheilus grahami
AATGATCCCGAACACACCAGCAAGTCCACTCTGAATGGCTCAATAAAAACTAAATTAAGGTTTTGGAGTGGCCAAATCAAAGTCCGGACTTAAATATGATTGAGATGCTTAAACAGTCCATTCATGCTCAAAAACCCTCTAATGTGGCTGAATTAAAACAATTCTGCAGAGAGTAGTGGGCCAAAATTCCTCCCCAGCGATGTGAAAGACTCATTGCCAGTTATCGCAAACACTTGATTGCAGATGTTGCTGCAAAGCGTGGCACAACCAGTTATTAGATTTAGGGGGCAATTACTTTTTCACGTAGGGCCAGGCAGGTTTGGACAGCTTTTTTCCCTTAATAAAATAAATAATAATTTAAAAACTGCATTTTGTATTTACTTGCATTATCTTTGTGTAATATTACAATTTGTTTGATGATCTGAATCTTTTAAGTGTGACAAATACGCAAAAAATTAAAAAAATACACACACACACAGAGAGAGAGAGAGAGAGAAATGAGGGTATAGATGTCAATACAGTACTATTTGTGAAAGTTATTGCATTAAATAACAAAATATCAAACCGAATAGCAAGACAAAAACCTTCCAAAGACAGACTTGTGTGAATGAAATATAATCATGTAATTATTAAAAAAGTAAGTTTACACCTTATTTTAAGGTGTCCTTGTTACAGTGTAATTATACATACATAATTATACATTTTACTGAGTAATATTAATTAACTACTTGTACTTACTATATAGTTAGGTTTGGGTTAGGTAGGCCTGGGCAAAAAAATCGAATGCGATTTTCATACGCATCTCGTCAGTAAAGACGCTTTTGGTGATTAGTAGTAAATTTCCAGCACGTGCTTTCAGATGGAGCGGCATTTACTACACAGAGCCGTAGTTCACTGACAAGCTACACAAAATCGCATTCAAAATTGCAGGCGATTCATTGCCAATTTTGAACACGATTTTGTGTAGCTTGTCAGTGAATTACGGCTCTGTGTAGTAAATGCCGCTCCGTCTGAAAGCACGTGCTGGAGATTTACTATTAATCACAGGAGCCCCTTTACTGACGAGATGCGCATAAAAATCTCATTTTATTTTTTGCACAGCCCTAGGGTTAATTGTGCATTATTTATTGTTATTACAATAGTAAGTGCATGTAACGTGTAACAAGGACACCTTAAAATAAAGTGTTACCAAAAGTAATTGTTGTCTGATTATAAGTATTTATAATATAGCAATCTAATTACAAGTACTTAATTTTTGGAATCTGATTACATCTAATCAGTTACTACCCCACACTGCTTACATCGAATAGATTAAAACTGATTACAAAAAATGGCTCTGAAAAAAAAAGAAAGTTCTGAGAAAAGCACCAGCATTATTTGATTGCCACCTGCAAATGAGTAGCAATTGTTGCGGTCCTTGACATTTTTATATAGTTTTCTCCGTCTATGCACAAAAACGTTTTGTGCTCACAAATGGCAAATGGCAGATTAGTTGGTAAAAAGAGCAGTGAGGAAAAATTATACTGAGATATAAGTTCCGTTTGAAAGAAGAGAAATTAAATCAATAATAAAATCAAATGCAGAACTAAACTTTTTTTCCATGCAGTCACACTGAATTTTAATGACGTGGTTGCCTAATTACACTATCTGTTCAGGGAAGCTGGTATTGAGTGCAGAGAAGTGTCGGGCTATAGTAAAGGCGCTGGTTACCGGCCGGGTCAGAGTTTCCGGAACACTGAATCTGACCACAGCTGGAATGCAGTGTGTCTGGATGGACAATGGTACCTGTTGGATGCCTGCTGGGGCGCTGGATATGTGGACCTAGACAACAGAGCCTTTATAAAGAGGTGAGACTGGACTACAGAACAGCTCACTTCAAGATGTCTTTGTAACTGTATTAGTATGCAACATATTTCTGATGTACATACATGTACATTATATACAACACAAATGCACTGACCATTATTACATATTGAAAATGACTAAAACTTCAGATATAAAGAGTACTACTTTCTGACCGACCCTGAGAACTTCATCAACTCTCACTATCCTGAAGAGGAGGAGTGGCAGCTGTTGGAAAGCCCCATTAAGATTGAAGAGTTTGAGAAGAGGGTGCTGAAAAAGCCTGACTTCTACACACTAAACTTAACTCTCAATCACCCGAAACACTTCCTTATAGTTACAGGTAAATCAAGTTTAAAACACACATACTTTTCTCTAAGACATTAGCTCTTTGCAATTATGTTTCATATAATTTTCAAGAAATGTTTCATGGCAAAATAATGAATAATAATTCATTATAAATATAAATACTTTTTTTTTTTAAATATAAAAAGATATATGAATTCATAAATACCAAGTTTTTGGTCCACACCACAAAACATTTCACAATCTGAATGAACCTTGCCTTGTCATAAAATGTCAAATAATTTGATACTGACCTTGACACAGTCATGAGGGGCCAGTTGTTCAAAATAATCTGACTTGATTTCGGCTATCGGATTTGATCAAATCTTGAAAATGGGTTGTTCAAAAGGGGAAAAAAGGATTATGAAATCTGATGATATCACAAAAAACTATCTTCGTTTTAACCTTTATCAAATTGTCAGTTTGTGCGGTTCAAAACTTTTTAGCAAGATTGGGATACCTTTGATCCAAAAAAACAAAACAAAAAAAAAACAAACAAAAAAACAGGATTATACTGATCCCAGCAGAAGGGTATATTTCAGTAACAAAACTGTAATAAAACTTTAAAACTGGTCCACAAATACAATATTTGTATACAATACACACACTATAGCAGGTAGACATTAGGCTACCTCTTAAGCTTTTCAGTAGCCCTACAGTAAAGTAAAAAAGTTACTGTTACTTTAAAATTAAGTTAAAATTACTGTTTGTAGACTACATTGGCACAATCATTAGAGATAAACGCAGTCAAAAGCAGTTATTTGTGAGCAAACGCAAAGTTTATTGTGTGAATGCAATGCACAAATTTTCTGAGAAAATGCAAAAGCATTTACTTTTTTCCCCTCCATCACCTTTAGGGGCTCCGCAGAGCATTAGTAATCCAGATTTGGTCATTTGAAAAAGTGTGTATCTGGATCATTGTGATCCAAATCAATTTTGCTTTGATGATCATGGACAGCAAAACATGGGATTTCCAAATCCCGATTAAGATTTTTGAACAACTGGTCCAAGGTCTGCAGGGTTCCTCTCTATGACATAATTTCCCCCCTTGTTTTCTTATACTACACTTTCCATTTGTTTCAATTCTTTTTTTATTATGATCTTAGGACAGTTGACCCCCAGTGCCAGGATGGCATAACTAGGGTGGCATTTCAATCCCATGGGGTGGCGCCACTACTTATAATGTGCAATGACAAAATAGACACGGACGTGTCCATGCGCACACATACAAAAGTTGACTAGTTTTTGATTTGCTCCATGGTTTTACAATACCTTTTATAAAACTGTGTTTTTGAGATACACAAAAAACGTAGCCACGTAATGGCCAAGTCGCATTTTATTAATACATAAATAGCCTAATGTAAAATGCAGGTAAATAAATCTAAATGATTACTAATATTATAAATACATATTAACATTGCTAAAAGCAATTTTAGTTTCTCTCACTCCATAACAAATCCTTTAAATTTAAGAGTATTCAGGAAAATAATAAAAAAATTAGTATAGTTAAACATCAACGCAAAATGAATTCACTGCTTCTGAAACTGAAATGGGCGTTGGGCTTACATAGCCTACCTCTCTTATTCAGCATGCAATCCACTCAAAAATATCTCCATATACATGATGTATTTCAATGCTAAACTAATTTTATTTTGATAATGAACAGGCTGCAATGTCAATATGCTATAACTTATATGTTGTGTGATCACTTTACTTTGTTCCTTATTAGTGGTAGACCAATATCGGTTTTTTGACAGCCGATGCTGATATCTTGGAAAGCAGGGTGGCCGATATACTTTTATTTATTTTAATTAATATTTAAGAAATAATTTGAAAATGGATTAAAAAATAAATGTGTAAAATAAACATACTTATACATTAGATGACAATGTATTTTTCACAAATAAATAAATATTTAACAAAAAATATAATTAAAAATGAAGTAAACACTGTAACCAACAGGGCACTCTGTATTCTTCTGGGAAGTTTGTGTGCATTGGGAATCTTTTTTTTTTTTTTTTTTTCAATTAAAGTTTTTTGACAGCCGATGCTGATATCTTGGAAAGCAGGGTGGCCGATATACTTTTATTTATTTTAATTAATATTTAAGAAATAATTTGAAAATGGATTAAAAAATAAATGTGTAAAATAAACATACTTATACATTAGATGACAATGTATTTTTCACAAATAAATAAATATTTAACAAAAAATATAATTAAAAATGAAGTAAACACTGTAACCAACAGGGCACTCTGAATTCTTCTGGGAAGTTTGTGAGCATTGGGAATCTTTTTTTTTTCTTCAAATAAAGCCAAGGTAACACTCATTTTACATGAATTTACAAAATGACATGAATATGACAGTGGGCAAATGCATAAAGTGCAGCATAATTTAAAATCACCTCCAGTGATTCTGAACTCTCCTGCTGTCAGCATTCAATTAGCATGGACCGACCGTCAGTCAGAGAACATGCGATCATGCAGGATGCACACTTCACAAGATCTCACAGCTGGATTCGACTAAGTCTGTTAGGTTTGCGAAATGTTCATTAGTCATTCAAAGATTTGTTTAAGTTATGTATACGTAAATGCGTATTTGCTGAATGCTAACTGCAAATGAGAAAGTATTATAATGTTTGCCTTTCTATTACTAATAATATAAAAGCAATCGTTATAATACTTTTTTGTATACAATTTAATCCCTTTGTTTAACAGTTCTATCTGATTATTAGACAGACTTCTATCCATATTAGACAGAACTGTTAACGACGACAGCGAACAAGAGTAATGTGAGCGCAGTCAAAATAAAAGACCCGCCTCGAACGCATAGGCCAAACAGGAAAAACTTATCGGCCGACGCCGATATTTGGAAAAATGCCAGATATCGGCCTTGGTGATAATGATGTATCGGTCGACCACTATTCTTTATGACAGCAGAAACAAAGATAAGAGTAAGACATCATTATGAAACTATAAAGGGTCTACTTTTATTTGTGCACACTGTCATAATAACAACAAAACACTGTGCTTTTTCAATATAAAGAAAACAAGCAAATGTTGCTTCTGCCGTATTGATTTCCCTTCCGTGAACTTGATGTGCATTAGAAAAATGGACAGAAACTCGGTATAGAACTTGTCACAGTTTTTATTTTGTTTTGTTAGAGCTTGTGCAGCCGAGTTAGAGAAACTGCGATGGCCATAATCAGCGTCTGCTTGCGGTAGCCTACTTTGATGGCACACACTGCTTTAAGTCAGACACTGATTGATCTGTGCAAATTGAACACAACTTTATGTGCTCAGACAGTCCACCCATGCTCCTCTAATTGATTATCCATCAATGGTTTAAAGTTTGTTAAGAAAACTGGGGGGATTCTTTTTGGGCCTGAGTTGACCCTAATATTCTTTACTTTATGCACCCAAATAAAAACATTTGACTTCAGAAATAAACACGGTCATTATAAAAAAGATATCAATTACATCTTTAATATATTCTTGAATGAACTACTAGACTCTCTTTCATGTCATTGATTCATCAATGAATGTACTGCTGTGACTAGTTGACACCTTTCCATCTGCATGTCCCAGAGAACGGCGAGGCGACGGTATCGATGAGTTTCCCTCAGCTCGTCCATTTCACCTATCGGATTTCCCAGCTCAGCGGCAAAAAAACACAAGAAGTGAGCACATCCATCGGCTTTCTCACCAGCACGCAGCAGAGCATGAAGCTACGCCTCATGCCTCCAAAGCCTGGCACGTATGAGCTCAAGCTTTTTGCTCGAGCTGGAAACACACCCAAAACATTCAACTGGATCTGTTCCTTCCAGCTGGAATGTCCATCACCCAAGACTTCAGAAGAGCTTCCCGAGAATCCCCACGTGTGCTGGGGCCTGCAACCAGATGCGATGAGTTTAGGATTCGAGTCTTGCAATTATGGGAATGACATCATTTCACTAGAGTCTGGATCCTTTAAGTTAGTCTTAAAGACTACTAGACCACTTATGGTGTTGTGTGAACTGAGCCATAAGAACCTGGATAAGACTTTAGCTGAGAAATGCTTGGCCATTCAGCCTGAGCCCGACCAACTCACATGTAGCGTTCTCTGTCCTTACTATGGTTACTACCATCTGTCTGTGTTTGTAAGGGACTGGGCGAATGAAGCAGACAGCTTCAAGAATGCAGGCAACTTTCTTCTTCACTGCACAGCTGGTGCCGTCAACCTGAATGAGCTTTTTCCCAGTGGCCTCAGCAGTTCCTGCGGTCCTGGTATCATGACTCTGGAGGCTGGCCTCTTCGAGTTCAGCCATACAGAAGCTCTGGTTTACACACAGCAAGGAAAGTGCGACATCACCTTCCAAAACCGTCAAGATATAGATCTCCTCTGCGAATTAACTAAAGAACAGGGCGATCAACCAGCAAGTCAAACCACCCTTTCAAACCACGTCCTCTTCACTCACAATGGGAGCAAAGTCACCATAAGCATCAACCTACCTGAGTCTGGAGTCTACAAGCTTGGCCTCTATGGAAAAACATCATTAAAACAAGGATACCCCCTGCTGTGTGATTACATCCTGAAGAACACCTCAATCAACAAGTGGCCTCCATTTCCACGCATGTACGGAGCCTGGAAGAAGGGCAGTGTGCTGTTTGAACCTCGCGCAGGGCAGCTAGAGGCCTCGTCCTGGGTGAAATTTTGTGTACAAGTCCCAGGGGCCCGAAGAGTGAGTGTGAAAGGAGATCAGAGTGTGGATCTCCAGCTCAGTGAGAGCGGGGTTTGGGAAGGGAAGGCGTTTACAGGCAGAGGACCAGAGCTTCACCTTACTGCCAGCCTAAACGAGGCCTCCAATAATACGATGACCTTCCTGATGACCTTCAGTGTGGTGGAACCAGAACATGAGAAAGGATCTACAGCTCATATGCATTAATACCAAAAGCATCTATGAGGCTAGGCTATGTCATGAAGCCCTATTGTGACTATAGTTGTGTCCCAAATGGCACATTATACACTCTGCATTTACACTATGCACCATCTAGAGTATGAATTTTATGAAGGTTATTTTGTCATCCAGTTTTGGAGTCTGATAGACCCTCCCCTCGGCTACGTAATTAAAGCCATGACAGTGCAATGCATGACGTTTCCAGTATTCCATACTTCATTTTGTTTCAGTTAATTAAGTGCATCATCCTGGTTTTTGAAGTGCACCATTTTTTATTTATTTATTTTTTTTAAGTGTGAACATACACTATTTATGCTATCAAATGGTTTAGAATGTTGCATAAGTAACTGCGACTAAGGGTGTGCAATATTTATCACCTGTGATAATATCATAATTGTTGTTTTAGCAATCTGCGAGCTGACATTATCGAGTACGTCACTCACTTTGCAAAAGACAAACAAAAACATGTAGAGCATCCAAAAGCATTTACTGCGTGATGAAGCCTATTAGAATACAGTTAAAATGACCCTATAATTCAAGTTGCAAAAAATATCCCTGTATGGGTTTTTGTTTTAATATTTAGTTATGTAATATCACACAAGCAACAGCTGTTTTCCTAAATATTAGAGCGTGAGTGTGATCGCAAAGGTGATACAAACAAACAAGTTAATACTGAGTGAGTTACATTTGAGACACAATATTGTCTGTTGTTGTTTTTTCACCAACAAAAATAGCTCCAATCAAAGCTGGGGTAGAATATTTGTGCATCTCAGAGAAACACTGCAGTGTTTAATTCCTGAATGAATCTTTTTACGAACAAATCATTTGAATGAATGATTACATGATCCTTTTATAACGACAGTCCCTTGATTAGTTTCGAAATGATTCAGCCGTTTTGAAAGAATCGTTTGAATGAATGATTTAATGAATCACTTATAAAGACAGGGACTTGCCACCACCTACTGGTGGTTTTAGTGGCATATTTATTTATCCATAATAAACCAAAACCAGAACGAAAACACACTCTGCAAAATATCATTGAATTTTGTCAATATTGTACACCCCTAACTAGGAAATACTTTATATACAGCACAGCTTCTCATATTGTATTTCTTTAATAAAATAGACAGCACATTAAAACACAATTTTTTATGAAAAGGGAACAATCTGTTGTGCACTGAAACAAATTCAAAAACGTTTTGAGTAAAAGAAGATTCAAAAGGTTGTTAGAATCTTTGGTATAGTGGTTGTTTGTGCATTTTACATATCATAAATAAATACTATAAAATCATAACTGTAATAAAAGTAATAAAATCATAACTGTTTTTATTATTATTTTATATTGCTGTACTGTATATGCTACTAATTGGGGAATTTTGGGCAATTAAAAATATATTTATATGTAAAAGACACAGCTGAATAAAGCTCTGCTTTAATTAAGTAGACATATGTGATTGCATTTATGCTGCCTTCAGGAAGCTTCTGCTTTGGGGAGTCATTATTACAAATTGTCAGCCTCATTTCAGCTGAAAAGAATATGCAATATGAATGAAAATGTATGCATTATATTTATGATAATGTATTTGCATAAGGCCAAACAAACAGGGTAACTTTAATTCATAAATTGAAAACATGGAAGAGATATATTTAAATCATTATGAAATACTTTTTAATGTGTGTTTTTATTGAATGTATTTTTTAGTAACATAATAGATACTAGAAAAATAATATTACATCATTGACCCTTGAACTAACATGCATTCCAGCACTGTTCACTCTTCAACTCGTTGCTTTGAAACTTTCACCGTTGTTGCACTTACAAGATGCTATAAAGTAAAGGAATGCTAACTTAGACCTTAGCAAGAATCAAAAAGCTAATGTGAATTTTCTTCATGTACTCTTCCTAAGAACAGTGCTGCATCCCACATTAATGAAACACTTGAACTAACGCACCTCATGAACTGAGCATAAGCCTGAAGCTCTGGGTTTAGCGTAGGTGTGATTGGTCTGATTTGGCGGACATTCACTCTCTTGGACAAGCTGATATGCACCATTAAAACTATCAGTTATTTGCACCATCAAAACTGAGAGCCCTCCATGCACACATGACTCTGAGGAGACTGAGTATATATACATATATATAATTAATGTTAGTTATATATCTGATTTTTGGGTGGGTTTCCAACATAAACGTTGATTAATTCTAACAAATAAAATAAGGCATTATGAAAAGGGAACAATCTGTTGTGCACTGAAACAAATTCAAAAACGTTTTGAGTAAAAGAAGATTCAAAAGGTTGTTAGAATCTTTGGTATAGTGGTTGTTTGTGCATTTTACATATCATAAATAAATACTATAAAATCATAACTGTAATAAAAGTAATAAAATCATAACTGTTTTTATTATTATTTTATATTGCTGTACTGTATATGCTACTAATTGGGGAATTTTGGGCAATTAAAAATATATTTATATGTAAAAGACACAGCTGAATAAAGCTCTGCTTTAATTAAGTAGACATATGTGATTGCATTTATGCTGCCTTCAGGAAGCTTCTGCTTTGGGGAGTCATTATTACAAATTGTCAGCCTCATTTCAGCTGAAAAGAATATGCAATATGAATGAAAATGTATGCATTATATTTATGATAATGTATTTGCATAAGGCCAAACAAACAGGGTAACTTTAATTCATAAATTGAAAACATGGAAGAGATATATTTAAATCATTATGAAATACTTTTTAATGTGTGTTTTTATTGAATGTATTTTTTAGTAACATAATAGATACTAGAAAAATAATATTACATCATTGACCCTTGAACTAACATGCATTCCAGCACTGTTCACTCTTCAACTCGTTGCTTTGAAACTTTCACCGTTGTTGCACTTACAAGATGCTATAAAGTAAAGGAATGCTAACTTAGACCTTACAAAAAGCTAAAAAGCTAATGTGAATTTTCTTCATGTACTCTTCCTAAGAACAGTGCTGCATCCCACATTAATGAAACAAACGCACCTCCGCACCTCATGAACTGAGCATAAGCCTGAAGCTCTGGGTTTAGCGTAGGTGTGATTGGTCTGATTTGGCGGACATTCACTCTCTTGGACAAGCTGATATGCACCATTAAAACTATCAGTTATTTGCACCATCAAAACTGAGAGCCCTCCATGCACACATGACTCTGAGGAGACTGAGTATATATATACATATATATAATTAATGTTAGTTATATATCTGATTTTTGGGTGGGTTTCCAACATAAACGTTGATTAATTCTAACAAATAAAATAAGGCAGCCACAAAACTCTCTTTAACTTGTATTCCTTTCCATTTAAATGATACTAGCAAAAACAATACACATTTTGTACCAAACACAACAGTGATAATATCAATCAAACACCACTTGTTCATCTGAGATCAAAAATTGGCCCATCTTGATCAAACTATGAATCAGGTCCTTGAGTGTGAAAGCACTAAATGTTTAAAAGTCAAAGAAAGTAGTCTTATCTGTGATCATGTTAGACATTGAAGAAGTCCAATGGCAACAACGACTGAAGTAGGCCCAAACGTTGTCCTTGAATCACAATTATAATCCGTATTGTAAAGCGTTGAATTGGTCCTTAAAGCAACTCCATGGTAGGGAACCAAACAGATAGACTTTAGTAGGCCTACTTGCCAACTCCACCAACGAAGATTCCAATTCAATCCCCCAAAGCTTCCATATGTATCAAGCATAACATAGGGGAAAAAAACCCTTAGTTAAGAAGGAAACAAAAATGTTTCTCAGCAAGGGCCTTCCCCAAATGCAGTAGATCAGCTCAAATGCTGCTACTAGGCACATTGGCACACTACCAAAAGGTATCCATACCCTCTTCTTCTATTAAGCTACTACATTTATCCGTGATCAACCGAAGTTTAGTCTGCCCCCTACAAGCGAGGAATGAAACTGCAGCTGAACTCAACTAGTAGCAGGCTGAGGAGTTACATATTATAATTAATATTATATTTAACTATAAAACTATATACTGTATTTTTTATAGCTAACTAACCTACTGTGAACACTGGATAATTTTCCAGAGATAAATGCAAGTGACACTGTTCACAAACTGTATTACTGATGTCTTTCTTTTCTTTCAGTTCCTTTCTTTTCCATTAAATGAGACCGGATGCATTTCAGTAAGTTGTACTGTATCTGTAAACACCTTCTGATGTTCATTCATGTTTATTTCATGCTATAACTTGTATTAAAGTGGAAGAGAATCGTGCTCCGTGCTGCCGCTTAAACTGAAGCTGCTACAGTGATCTGTCGCATTACATTTAAAAGCATCAAAACGGCATATATAATATAATACACGATTACAATACTTGTCCACGGCGGCACCACCCCCACCGTTGTGTTGCATTTTTATAAAAATGAAAAATAATTTAGTTCAGATGGGAAAACGTACACTGAAATTCTGAACTGAAAGCATCTGCTCTGTTTCTGCGGGAGTCAGATTTGACTGATCAGGGGTCAAGAGCAAGGAGAGATGACTGACAAGACCATGCTGGAGGATTTGCTGCTCAACAGATCCTGAGCTCATTGACAAATATCTTATCTAGTAAAACGCACTCCCTTTACACAGAGTACACGTGATCGAAATTGAAAGTGAACAGCGAGCGCTCATTCAAAATCCATTTCAGTCCCCCGCATATTGATAGCGGCTCCCTAATGCATGAAAATATGATATTAGAATGTTTGCAGGGCGGGAGTGGGCTCAAAAATCACGGGAGCGGAACACACATTGCAGGAGCGCGCAATAATGATCAGAAACTTATCAGGAACGGAAGCAGGATAAAATGGTGCATTCACACGAGGCATTGGCGCTAACGCTTCTCATTTACTTTAAATGGGTGACGTCATGCATTGCCGAGCTGAATTGTGGATCTGTTGGGTCGCACCACTGGGGTTGCTTGCGGCAGAAGATGAAAAGCTTTCAACTTTTCAAGCGCCAACGCAGGCGTCAGCCAATCAGATCGCCTTAAGCAAACACCCTAGCACAGCCCAGGTGAAAAAAAATGTGCACTTCCATAATGTAGCCTACTTTAAGTGCTCTATTTTTTCACACTAATTTTGTACTTAATATACTAAAAATTATTCTTTAGTAATTAAGATATCTAAGTGTACTCAACTATGCTATTTTGAGATACCCTGAATATGAACTAAAATGTGCTTTTAACATACTATCTCTGTATTAAAAATGTATTTAGTTACCACTTGTAGTACACTTGAGTGTACTAGTGTATGAAAGATGGGTTCAAGTGTACAACAAGTGGTAACTAAATAAATGTTTTTGTACTGTAAGAAAACAGTCCTGCTCAGTTCTCTAAGCGTCAAATAGAACCTGCGTTAATGGAACTGCCTTAATGCGTTATTATTGATTTAACTTGGACAGCCCTAAATTCAAGAAACATTCGCTTCACACAAGTTGCGCCCCTTTTGATTGAAATTATTTATAGGACATTTTTATATTTTGCCTGTTTTCAAACTACATAAACACTACTTTTCTGTAATCTCTGTGCCTATACGACAAACAGGAAAAAAATCTGCAAAGCCATGAAAGCGAATGATTGACAGTAATATCTGTGGGTAGAGATGCTGCTAGAGAGGTTTTTTAATATTATCCAAGCAAAACACAGTTTGGCTCGTTCTTTTGCTGCCTGCGGGCACTGATATAGAAAAGCACTGATCACAGTAACGTTGCTGTTGTTTGTGCAGTTACATCCACAGCTAGAAACCTGCAGCATGTGTCTTGCACTTTTACCTTCAATGAAATGTAAACATAGCAACATTTACAAGTTTAAATTAATCCGAAAGCATCACATTTCATCAAGAAATCACATATGAAATAAAAATAGAATAATCTGAAGAGATGAGTGTCTTTAAATGACAAATAAAAATGGAAACCAACTTCTGACGCAAAAAATAAATATATATATATTTTTCTCTTACAATTCGAAATTTTTCTCACATTCTGAGAAAAAGGTCAGAATTACATGATATAAAATCAGAGTTTTGCCTGAGTTTATATCTTACAGTTCGTACTTTTCAGAATTGCAAGAAAAACTATGAAATCACTATACTATATACTGAAAATAAATATACGGAGTATAAAAAGTAAAATCCAGCAATCTTGCTGCAGTTTTGAGGAGCATGACTTTTCTCTAACTGCCCCCGGCTTCAATCCAGACAGAAAATGTGTGCTCAACAGTTGCAGGAAGAGCAGCACAGGAAGGAAATTGAAAAGCTGAAACCCAAGAGGTCATTTATCTCCCTCTACACCCAGACTATCAAATGATACGAGAACGTAATCCCTCCTGAGACACGCACGGCCTGTTTATTTCTCACTACATTGAATTAAAAGCACCAGATTTAAACCTCAAGACTCAAAACAACATGATATAACTCATGCAGATCTAATTCAAGCAAATAACTCAAAGCATGATTGCCTCATATGCTGAGCTTGCCATTTCACAGAAAATCACATCACAGAGAAAAATCACATGGTCACAGAGAGTTTTGGGAAAGGTCAACAGTGTATAAACAGAGGCGCGTTCACATTGTCAGAGATTATTCTAACAGCGTCCCACTTCACCATTATCAGTTACCGCTTCACTATCAGACTTCCATAATCAGTGAAACCCACCAGCTATGAATATTAAACCTCACAGCTACTGGAAACGGATGACATTTGATTTATAGTGGAACATGCAATGAAATATAGAAGATCAGTCTGAAAACCTGGAAAGTTTTGATCTGAATCGGTCAGTTTGAATGAAATAATTTTTTTCATTAATTTAAATGTCTTTATTTTTTGTATTCCTTTTGTTTTTATCTCACAATTCAGTTTTTTTTATGCAATTGTGACTTTTTTCAGAATTGCAAGAACAAAACTGAACTGCTAATTAAATAGTCAATTCTGTCAGTCCATCCATCTATTTTATTTCTTCCGTTTTAATTTCCCCTGTCAGAGAAATCTCATGCTTTCAGACGTCATCCATATTTACAGACACACATATATGAGAGAATCTGCCTTTCTGGGTCTGAAATACTGTGTTTTGTGTTTTTCTGTGTTTCCAAAATATGACCTAACAAAATAATTATTACGTAAGTTCAACTGTCAGCAATGGAATCCCTTTTAATAATAATATTAATTAATTTAAAAAGGCTAATTGCAACTTTTTATCTCACTTTTCAGACTTTTTTTCTTACAATTGTGCTTTTATATCTCAGTATTGCATGCTTATATCTTGAAATTTTGCATTTATATCTAGCATTTGGGAGATTATATATATAAAAAAAATGAAATGCCATTTGAAATGCGACATACAAATTCAGAATTTGAAAAAGTCTTGCGCCAAAGGAAATGAGGAAAAATCGGGCACTCCTGTTTTGTTTTGGTTTTTTACACAAACACACACACACACACACTCTCTCTCTCACTCACTCAAACACACACACACACTCTCTCTCTCTCTCACTCACTCAAACACACACACACACACACACACACACACACACACACACTCTCTCATACTCTCACACACACACTCACTCACTCACACTCAATCGACTCGAACTAGATGTCAATTAATGCATGTGTGTCACCTGATCCACATATACACGTATTCCTTTTTGCATGAGCAATTTATGATATATTAATGCAGACACACACACACACACACTCTCTCATACACACACACACACACACACACACACTCTCACTCTCACA
>NW_015505689.1:1062261-1087832 GCF_001515645.1 Sinocyclocheilus grahami
CACACGAAAACATCAAAGACTGTTACATGTTGGTGTTTTATGCTGCAGGTCGAGATGTACTGATATCAAATAAATAGTTCTGGCATTGTCCTTTAAAAGTGAAAGTGAAGCATCTTGTTGCTCAGTCGCAGAGAAGCATCGTTTATTTGGATCTCATGTATTGATTATTAGTATTTATTGTTGTAAAAGTTGTTTTCAGTAATTAAGCTGAAATAAAAAAATAATAATATTAAAAATGTACAGAAGGTTTATGTACAGAAATTTATCAAAATTATAATTAAAACCGAAAACATAAAAGCTATAGTTCAAAATATTAATAAATACTATATATACATAATATTAATTAATTAACTATTTAATATTAATATTCAATAATATTACAATTAAAACACTGCTTAAAAAAAATAAAAAATAAAAAACATAAAAAGTTACAAAAGCTCATAAAACTTCAAAAACTTTAAAATATTACAAAAACTGAATACCAAAAGATAATAAAAAAAAATATTAATAAATACTACAATAGTATATAAATAATACTAAAATAACCCTACTTAAACTTAACAAAATACATATGATGCAAATAATGCAAGTAAAATAAATAAATAACATTTTTAAATATTAAATACATTTTAAAAAATAATTAATTAATAAATGAGGGAATCATGTAACTTTGTCACAAAATCACAGTGTTATTTTATTTAAAAAAAATTGTGACATTTCAACCCCCCAAAATAAGGTGTGAAAAATACAAAACTTACAGATAAAATATATAAATAGATATATAAATTAAACCCAAATTTCACCACTGAGAATGAGAACGATTCAAATACAGAACGTAGACATACATATTTATTTTATTATAAATATTTTTGATGTACAGAGCTGTACATGCGGTTTTATTTTTTTTATAAATTCTTTTATTTTATTTTTTTATATACAGTACATATTGTTGTACAACAATTCTTACGACTGGTCACATTCATCCTTTAGAAACCCAAGAAAATCCTCAAGTGCCACTGATCTTCATCTAATCATAGGGTGCAAATAATCCACCATCACCTGAGCTGGAGAAACACACACTTAGAGAAACTCAAAATGCACGACTGGAAAGCAAAGCAAACGACTGTCACATTGAGTTTGTGGAAGAGAGCTGTATTGACATGCAGCTTGTTGCATGGTTTCCAAAAGCACTTTATTTCACTAACCATGTGATAAACCGGAGAGGCAAAGTGGCCTTTAAATGCGCCTATATAATTGGTTAGATCTTTTGTGCAATGACTGCAGCTGAAATAACCCTAAAAAATGCTATATGTAATGTATGTGCTGGGCAGCAGGGGGCAGTAACTCAATGAGCCAGAGCAGCTTGCAAAGGAACTAGAGTCTCTGCACTTTGAGATCCATAAACTTTCTGGTTTTCTGATTATAAAACGCCTGCCAAATGCACTTTCCTTTGCTTGTTATTTAGGTGAATCATCATGAGAAGCACACACACTCCTGCAGCGCTCATCATCACCTTGTTTATTTATTTAGAAAAATGGAAGGCCGAGTACAGCAGCGTTTGCATGCTGGCCAGTGTCCATATTCAGCCTGGCTGGGAAAAACAGACATATGCACAGCTTAGAAATAATAACGCTTCACAGGACTTCTGAAAGTAATTGCATAGAAAGTGTCTAGATTGCACTATAATGGCTGGAGAAAGATCTGTACTGTTACCTGCGCTGGTCTTACAGGACACAAGAATACTTATTAGCGCTTTAATGACTAATATCTCAGCCTGATTGCGTTTGAAGCACCTGTCTGATTGCATTTGGCCGAGGACTGATTGCAGCCCACTACGAAAGGTGTGCAATAAGTTCACTGTTATGTTGTACGAAAAAGAGCGATGCTGAAATATTTATCCGACGGCATCGGGGATCAACACCGGTGGAAATATTCAACAAATGCAAGTGAATCAAACACGTGATCAGAGGGGTTGCACTGCATTTTGTCCATGTAAATGCAGGGCCATTTGGTGGTGCTTCAAAATGTGTCGGCAGAGAAGGATCTTCCTCATTGCGCTGAGGTTAAGCGAGTTTGCATTGCTCATTATTTTCTCCTGACAGAAGTGCCTCTCGCTGTAAGCCGAGGGAAAGTTTCGGAGGAGGAATCCATCAGGCAGAGCCAGGCTTCTCTGAGTGTGTGCCTGAGGCCTGACTGGATAGCCTGGACCGCATGTGATAGACAGCTTACTGACAGACGGCCAGACCACATGCACTGGATGACGATGGCTGTGCATGAGAGAGAGAACTGAGACTGAATTCTGCAGATGATGAATCGAAATAAAGGAGAGGCAAAGAAAAGCAAGAAATCAGAGACAAAGAAATCTATATTCTATTGCTGCGTTGCATTCTGGACAGCATACCTACATCTCCATCTGCCCTTGTGCACTTCATTTAGAAGACAGCAGAACTAGTCTCAGGCTCAGACAGCACGACCATGAACTGTATGCTCATTTATATATAAGTCTATGACATAACACTCCTTTTGTCGTGTTTGTTAATATATACAAAAAGGCATAGAAAATGCAGTTTACAAATTCAGTAACATACAGCTCTTCTATGATGAGCATGTTTTTAAATATGGACAAACTGTTCTGATGAAGACAAAAGGCTCATTAATAGATTAATTATCTTGAAAAGAAAACCTTAAGCTATTTAGCATGTGTTAATCTGTTATTATTTCTTGAGATATACAGTATACAGTACATACACATGTAACAGAGTTTAAATAATGTTAGTTAAATTCATGCATAAATTAGGAAAGCTCGCTATTGGTTGTTGCACTGCTTGCAATCACGTTCATTATATTAGGGGGTGGTTCTATGTAATCAGCAGCAGTTTCATGTAAGGCAAAAAGTAGGACCCGTGTAAATATCGGATCAACTTTCCAGCGCTAGAGAGAACTCAAGGAGCAAGAAGGCCTGCGATCGGACGCCGAGGTTGCTTTGTTTCTTCTCGATAGGTGAGTAACATTGGTTTTGCTTTGTTTCACAGAACTAATATATGCTGGCTTTTGCTTGAATATACTCGTGTGTCACGTTCGCTTGTTTGTTCATCTGCAATTGTATTGCCGTTCCCTTCAGCTATGATAAAGACACATTAATTTCCACACCTTATAAGCCTGGAGCGTCTAAACCTCCTCCACTGTCTGTTTCAAGCATCAGCTCCCAAAGTGTGTCTGAAAAGTAAGATAATATGTTTAATATAGCAGATAATAATGCAGCAGATTCCGCCATAATCGTTGCCTGGGTTGTGTACGTATGTGTGGGGCGGAGCTATCAAAATAGGTGTAAAACGAAGAGTGTGTGTATTAGCCTGCTTGTAAACTCTGAACCTCTGTTTGTTTCATTTTAAGACTGTCATGCGTCATCAGTGAGCTGCAATCTAACCAACCTATGGTCCTGTTTGTCTCAGTTGTGTCTGCCCAGGACAATAAACAGAAGCCTTGAGTGACCCCCCACCCGACTCACAGTGTTCATCATTCCACCATCACCAACGTAGTCACACACACACACACACATATATATATATTTTTTCACAGCTGATTTGTAAGGTATTGTAGTATTCTAACCATAATAGCTAGTCAAGTGAACAATGCATTGAATTCCACTGTTTCCCGGGAGCCGCAGCATTGGCTGCCCACTGCTCTGGGTGTGTGTTCACTACTGTGTGTGCACTGGGATGAGTTAAATGCAGAGCACAAATTCCGAGTATGGGACACCATACTTGGCCACATGTCACTTCACTTTCACTAAAACAACACCCTTTTTACCATGTCAAAAACAGCTGTGTTAACAGCAACCTGTTTCAGTGCATGTCTCTTTAAATGATAATGAGCTACTTGCTCAACCCACCCCTCTATTCCGTTTTTTTGTGTATTTGGTGGCGCATTAGCATCAAAAACAAAACACTGCATCCTGAGTGGCTCTGATGTCAGGAGAAAATTAAGACACTTATGTTCACTTTTACATCCAACTACAATACACCTGCATTGCTTACGAGACTGGCTGAGGGCGGAATATGCTAATACAGGACAGTCCGTCAGCGGGGCCTGAGCAGTACGAAAATGAAAATGGCTTGATAATTGAGACTGTTTCGTTTTTTTTGGGTATGAATAAAATACCCAAAATGAATTTTTATCATTGTAGGGTGGTTGCATTCACACACTGCTAAGACACATTTCTATGCAAACACCATGTAAAAGTGAATTTTGCATCTGATAGCCCCTTTAAAATATGCACACATTCATTCTTATTTGTATGACTAATTTGCCAAAAAAGCTAAAGGTTCCTTGTCTCGTCACATTCTTTTAGGAATTATATGAATCACATAAACGATACCACATTTTGCATTAAATATGGCGAAATTAGGGCTGCACGATAAATCGCATGCCATTATCATGTGCATCTCATCAGTAAAGCTGGTTCTGTGATTAGTAGTAAATCTCCAGCACGTGCTTTCAGATGGAGCGGCATTTAATACAGACCTGTACAAGCTACGCAAGATCGCGTTCATAATCGAAGGCGATTCATCTGCGATTATGAACGCGATAATATAACAGCGATCGACAAGAGCCAGAATGATTTTAGAGACCACAGTGTCATCTGTGTGCAACCAAAATAGACCGCATTAATTGCCTGCTGGATTTTCTGTGAGAGATCTGAATAGCGCGACTCATCTTGACTATCAATCTACTAACGGTTTTAATCACAAAGGTTTCCAGCATTTATGCGCTGCATGGGCCTTTTTCAGTTAACAAGTGCGCTGTTGACATCTATCATCCCTGTTTGTCTTTTCAAGTTGGTGCCGGAGTGCATTCCAATTAGCAGTTATATAATGAGAGAGGTACTTCAACACAATCATCAAATAAAGCGCTTTCCCCTCATCTCAAAGGTGAGCAGAAACCATTTGTGTATTTTCTGCTTTGAGGAGCCGAAATATTTTTTACTCAACTTCTGTTTCCATTTGATCCATGTATTGACCCACGTTACCTCATTCCAGCAGTTATTGAGCACAACGTCACATCTGACCTTGAGCTTGCTAAACCTCAACAAACACGTAATGCGTGGAATAAGTTATAGCACAATCGCTCCATCTGATGGGGTTTATGAATGCCTTCGATGCTTTCAGGTATGGGTTTATTGAGCAATACAGGACAAAAAAGATATCAAAAGAAAGGAATTTAGCTATTTAGTTAATGATAGAGAGGAGATGGTTTGTCATGCATTTACTTCGATGGCAATGAGATTCATTGAAAACAGTGCATTACAGCAATCCATTGTGGAAAGCTGTCGCTGGCATTTTTGCAGTAGCACAGTAGGAAGCTAATACAGACTGTTCCCAAGAGCAGTGGAAATGTAGTATTATTAAAGTATTTAATATCAAAGAACAAAACTGTTCTGCAAACAAAACTGCTGCTGGCCAATATAGCCTACCACACCATTACAACATTTTTTTTTCTTCCATATTTATAAAGATTAAAGCAAAGTTACTGTCCTCATGTAACACTGATAATGTACAAAAGATTATTTTAAGACATTAACCAGTGTACGGTCATGACCAGTATTGTTTTGGTGCATGAAATGGATAAATTAATTTAATGAATAGGTAATTAATTTTATATCAAAACAAAAAATTGTGTTGTTCCCTTTTAAAAAAAGAAAACTGAAAAGAAAGAAACCTCACTGAACTGCTTGCACCATCCTTTCGCAAAAAGAACAAACAAAAAAATTGTGTTTTTGAAAGAAATTAAAGTGCACATGCATCCAAAGATGTAACTTGATTTGATTGAGGCCAATGCTAGTCAAAACCTATTTGATGGAGAAGTCATCCATCCATCATTAAACAAAAAAATGTACAAGGCTGTGTATAAAAGATGACTCATACCGTATACAAGTATATCTGCCTAAAATATTGGCTCTCTCAACTTCTAAGAGTACATATACAGATAGCAGCCGCAAAGCATACAGACTTGGGCTAAAAGCCACAAAACTTCTAATTTTTGGACCTCATGGGGTCTTGTAACACGTAAAGATCAAGAAGACCTAGGCCCTGCTTGCCCCTGGCATCAACATTCATCTTCACTGATCGGATCACAAGTGGGAAGGTGAGATAGATTGCAGTTTGTTAATAACATGCATCTCAAATGTGTCTCCCGTGACAACTTGTGATTGAATTTTGAGCGGAGGGTCTCTGATTTCATGACTTCGTACAGCATACCTCACTGTGTTACTGCTTGTTGACAGATTACTTATAAACTGTAGTCCATTGCTGATTACAGATCACATGATAAACACTGTAGTTAGTAACGTAATCTAGGTTTTTAGGTAATGTATCGTGACTACTTTTTAATTATTTTTTTTAACCAAACTTGTTTTACCATTTAACATACCATATTGATATAAAAAAAGCAAATATAAAGACAATACATTCCATTTTTTTTCTATCAACATCATAAAATGCATTAAACATTACATTACATCTGACAGATTACTTATAAACTGTAGTCCATTGCTGATTACAGATCACATGATAAACACTGTAGTTAGTAACGTAATCTAGGTTTTTAGGTAATGTATCGTGACTACTTTTTAATTATTTTTTTTAACCAAACTTGTTTTACCATTTAACATACCATATTGATATAAAAAAAAAGCAAATATAAAGACAATACATTCCATTTTTTTTCTATCAACATCATAAAATGCATTAAACATTACATTACATTACACCAGGGTTTCCCAAAACGGGCTTAATGTAAGAACTGCAGTGGATTTGTGAGTTGATAAAAAGCTAATGATTCTTTAAATCATAAAAATGTAAAATAAAACTAATCTGAACACTAGAAAACTAAAAATATAAACATTTCATTTGTTTATCTGCATGTCAATATAACCATTAAACAACATCAGAGAACTGTAAATAGGCGAAGGTGTTGTTAAATTATTTGAAATATTAATTTCCTCAGAGATTGCAAGTACATATTACATGCCATAGGGGTATCGGCTGACAAAAATATTTGGGCATCCCTGAATTACATGAACAAACATGAAAGAAGAGTTAGAGATAATCATTAAATTATGAATAATTTTCATTGTGTTAATATGTAATCATGCAATCCATAAAAAAGTAACTGTAATCTGATTATGAGCATTTTAATTTAACTCTAATTACAAGTACTTAATTTTTGGAATCGGATTACGTAATCCATATTACATGTAATCTGTTGCTACCCAGCACTGCTTGTTAATAATACTGAAAAGGTTTTATCCTTTAAAATCTGACTACAAACAAGCAAATTGTTTCAAAGCATATTCACAGTAATAAACTGAACTGTAGAAAAAAAGGTAACACTTTATTTCGATAGTCCACTTTAGACATTCTATTAACAGTAAGTAACTTTGCAACTACATGTCAACTAGCAGTTAGTGGAGTATTAGTAAGCTGTCTGCTTAATATCTTCTAACACTTTCTTTGTCAACATTCTACTAACCCTAAACCTACCCTAACAGTCTACTCTGAGAGTTAATAGACATGTAGTTGCAAAATAATGAGAATTAGTTGACATGTAGTTACAAAGTTACTTATAGTCAGTAGAATGTCTAAAGTGGACTATTGAAATAGAGTGTAACCAAAAAAAACTTTAAAATAACTTATTTTGTGTTTGGCACAACACGAGGGTGAGAAATTATCTTTTTTTGCTTGTTTGTTTTTGGGTGAACTATCACTTTAAGCTACGTGAAGCATAAGGTACATAACACTAATACTGGTTGTTAGTTGTCCTGTTTTCTTCTCCAGATTTGGAACAGGGTTAAATGGGGTCACCATGTTTTTCTTTTCCAGTGGATTGGCAGAAGGGCGGCTGGGGCAGAAGTGCCTGAGGTCTCAGGTGGAAGGGCTGCTGGGTAGCAGGACACGGCTCCCCAGAGGAATACAGGACAAGAGACATGAGCCGGGGCGATCCAGCTCATCTCCTTTACTCTTCAGAGTTCAGCAGAGTGGAAGCTTGTACAAACATCTCCAATCACAGGCATGAGATTGCACACAAACACACCCAAAGAACAAATTTGCTTTTGCTGATGCACATGAGATGCTTTAGAAATGATACACCGGGGATGCGTTTTTTGGAAAAAGTAGATCTTGGACAGCACTTCCCAGTATTCACAAAAAAGCAATGGAAATAGCTTTTCAAGTTAGGCAGGTGTCACATATTTTCTTGCATTATTATTGCCTTTTATCAATGTAATTCATCATATTTTAACTGAGTGGAAAATTCACTGCTGATGATCAATTCATTGAAATAGAGTTAGCTCTGGCCCTCGAATGGGACTTTTTACTATTGGGTCATTCCGTGTCAACTCAACCAGAGGTCCCTGGCTCAAATTTTTGATTTTGCTAATATTTTTTTCTGAAGAATTATAAACATGTTTAGTGATAAAAGCCAAAATATTAAGAAGGAAACGAGATGCATCTCTAGTTTCAGCATGATTTGTTCTTCAGACATTCCTCTTTAAAAGAAAAGAAGTATCATATTTTTGCAAAGTGACCCACAGTTGGTATTTGACACATTGAAAATGTGTACAATTTAACTATAAAATCCCTGGATTCATATTGAGATCCCAATATTTCTGGAACCAAACCTTATAGGGAATTAAAAATGAAAATGCCAAAAGGAAAGTTTGTTAAGACCCAAAATCTAAAAGGGCATTAAGATATCTTATTTTTATAAGTATATCTTAATACTTTGTGAGTTACAGGCCTGCAAACGTTGGAGATAAAAACTTGAAAAGTGCTGTTTCCCCATTTTTAATTGTCACCATTGACACATTATGCAACAAAGATTGCTAAAGTCAACAGATTTTACTAATAGACCTACCAATCTCTATGTAAAAGTAAAATTATAATGCTGCCATCTTTCTGAAGTCATTTTTACCCCTCTGTAATTTGGCTCTGAATCTCAGGTGAAAATTGCCATTTTGACCCCCCTCTACTAAAAGCGGATTACTCCGTAAATATTCATCCATGACATTTAATATCTTGGCTTTCATCACTATACACGTTTATCTTTCTTCAGAAAAAAATATTAGGAATGACCCTATTTGTATTACTCTGTTTGTCTGTGCTTGTGCTTTCCAGACAGATTTTCAGTGACTCTTTTTTGAGGTTCACAACGTTACGCCAGTAAGTGGGACAAGTGACTATATAAGCCATTGAATCATTAATATTATGTTATGACTTCAAAACAATTTTAATATGCTGGGAGATTTGAAAACTGATGCTTTTGAACGTTAGCATCGCACATATCCAGCTTCATATCTATGGGTTTTCATCGACGGTAGGTTTGTTCGATAGCTCACGGAGTACGGAGACGGTGAGGAGCTCCGGTTCGAATCCCGTGTAACTATGGTTCGACAAAACAGTTCAAATCTACATATAAGTTAGCTCAAATGGCACGGTTGCATCAACAAATGCGTTTTTATATCAGTTTCGCATTTGTTAACACTATCGGGTAGGTTTAGGGTTGGTGTAGTGCAGATGGTTTAAAGAACTGAACGTGGGCGCTTATATTGGGTTACACACTTATGCTTTTGAGCAAGAACTGTTTGTTTTAGCCTTAAGACTAAAAAACCCAGGACAATTAAGTTGGCATGCAGCATGACTTTGCTTTCAGCTTTGTCTCAGTGTTTACAGCAATGAGATAAAAATCGATCATAATTCCTTCTTCGCCAATGCTGGCTTTGGAAATAATGGAAGTTGTGTATGTGAGCTGCTCCACTGAATGCAAACACACCACTGGGAAAAAGACAGACAACATCCATAGGAGACAGACAGATATCTAGTGCAGACGCGGCTAGGATGCTGTTATAATGGCAAAAGGTTTCAAAACCTTGCCAGCACGCTGCTCAATCGTTTTTATTGATCGTGCAGGGATTTATAATCACAGTTTGGGATGAACTTTGGAAAAAATGAGGATGCCACAGAGATTATTCCATTGCCACGTTCAGATTCATCTTCTGTCAGTGCAGAAGGAATCTAGAAATGCTCTTTTTGTACTGAGAAGGACGTTTTAAACTATCGCTGCTGAAAAAAAATAAAAATAAAAAAACCATCACAGAAATTCTAATGGTTTCCACTACAAATAACATTATTAGGCTACAAATCATCAACTATTAACCATTAAACCAATAAAAATTAAATGGATGCAAATGGATGAAACTTGCAGGATGTTTTAATGGTACAAAGACCTCTTATATGTAAAAAGAACAAGGACAAGTTATTTTTGACTTTTTTCACACTTGGTTTCAACCTTTCAGGGAGGAAAATTGCCAATATAAAAATTAACCATGGTTTTACTACAAATAAAACAAACAAACAAAAAAAACGTGGTTACTAGTTAAACCATGGTAACCAAAAATTAACAATGGTTTTGCTACACTAACCATGGTTGAACCATTGTATTTGTAGTAAAACTGTGGTTATACCAATGGTAATCAATAAGCCAAAAAAAACATGATTACTAAACTTTTATTATAATAAAACAATGTTTAATTTTCGTGAGGGAAGGAGTTTTGTCCTGGGCCTTGTGATGAAGGAGGCCCAATAGATCTTAGTCTGGTTAGATGCCATATTGAATTGAACATAGATGACAACAAGGATAGACTTGCAGTCTTTGTAATGGCACACACTGTATAAAGGTCCTAGATAATGCAATTTTCACAACTCAAACTGTTTTATTGAGGTTTTATATCTGAAGTTTTTTTTTTTTGGAAAGACGTTTTGTCAGCTAAACAACCGGTATGTTGTTTAAAAAAAATAATAATAAGAGTACAATCCACTGAATGCACTTTATTTCTATCCCTCATAACTGTGGTTATACCAATGGTAATCAATAAGCCAAAAAAAACATGATTACTAAACTTTTATTATAATAAAACAAGGTTTAATTTTCGTGTGGGAAGGAGTTTTGTCCTGGGCCTTGTGATGAAGGAGGCCCAATAGATCTTAGTCTGGTTAGATGCCATATTGAATTGAACATAGATGACAACAAGGATAGACTTGCAGTCTTTGTAATGGCACACACTGTATAAAGGTCCTAGATAATGCAATTTTCACAACTCAAACTGTTTTATTGAGGTTTTAAAAAAAAGTTTTTTTTTTTTTGGAAAGACGTTTTGTCAGCTAAACAACCGGTATGTTGTTTAAAAAAAATAATAATAAGAGTACAATCCACTGAATGCACTTTATTTCTATCCCTCATAACCTTGTTTTCATTCCTGTCAAAAATTAAACATGGCGCTACCCTGATTAAAGTCTATTGGTTGATGTCTTGCTCTAGACGCAGTCATATGCAAATGTATTTACCTGTGTGAAATCAAAAATCTTTGAAAAATTTTTGGAGCTTGGTTAAATAAATGCTCTTTTTGACCTGAGAAAGAGTTAAAAGCTACAAAACGTGTAAGTTTTGCAGTTTAAACGTGTGGTTTTAATGGTACAAAGATGTCAAGACATCAAGGAAAATTTGATTTCTCATGTCACGACTTTTTTTTACATTTGGCTTCCACCTTTCAGGGTGGAAACATGGGGATTTTGTCCCGGGCCTCGTGATGGAGGAGGCCCACTGAAGTTCATATGGTATATTCTACTCACAGGACACAATGAAAAGGGGCTCACCCATAAAATGTATTTCCAGTCACTGCTATCCAAGTTTGCCTGACTTAACTACATTTTCTCGGATACCCAGGAAATGAGCGGGCTCTGATCAGAGCTCCTAAAGCCGATCCCTCCTTGGTGTGTTGACACATTACAGCCTTATATGTCTACCGTGATGAAATTCTAAATACCGTGAAATACTGCTTGTGGTTCCAGCAAACCCATCGTTTCATCACAGCTGCTCTATACAGCTGGGTTCATCAACCATAACTCCTTCCAGGACAGCCAGAAACCTAGGAGTTGTGATCGATGATCAGTTAAGCTTCACAGACCATATTGCTACAACGGCCCGGTCCTGCAGATTTGCCTTATTCAACATTAGGAAGATTAGACCCTTCCTGTCAGAGCAAGCCACACAACTTCTTGTCCAAGCTCTTGTTCTCTCCAGACTGGACTATTGTAATGCTCTCTTGGTGGGCCTTCCCGCATGCACCATCAAGCCTCTGCAAATGATCCAGAATGCAGCAGCGAGAGTGGTCTTCAATGAGCCAAAAAAAGCTCACGTTACAACTCTCTTCATCAGGTTACACTGGCTACCAGTAGCCGCTCGCATCAAATTCAAGGTACTGATGCTTGCCTACAAGACCACCACTGGCGCTGGACCAATGTACCTAAACTCGCTAGTTCAAACTTATGCGCCCTCCAGAAGCTTGCGTTCTGTAAGTCAGCGACGCCTTGTGGTGCCATCCCAAAGAGGCACAAAATCACTCTCACAGACCTTTTCCTGGACTGTGCCCGGCTGGTGGAATGACCTCTCGATCTCAATTCGAACAGCTGAGTCTTTAGCCATTTTCAAAAAACATCTAAAGACACATATTTTTCACCAGCACCTGACCAACTAATACTGGCACTTACCTATTCTATTCTGTTCTATTCCATTCTATTATTTAATAATAAAAAATAAAAAAATCTAGCTACGTGTACGGTGCTAGACTAACTGAGACTTGTCATGGCACTTGTATACTGTTGTTCTCTCGTTGGTCTGATTGCTTCTATTGTTCTCATTTGTAAGTCGCTTTGGATAAAAGCGTCTGCTAAATGATTAAATGTAAATGTAAATGTGAAATGGTTACAGACCATAATTTAGGCAGGAGATGACAGAAGGTCGGACACCTAAACGTCTCGGCAGCCGTTCACTCGGAAACACTGGGTATGTTGACATCCTCACTGTGAGATGAATGAAACAGGTGCAGCCTTTCATAAGCATCCACACCGCACTCTGAAGTAAAAGATGGATTTAAACGGTAAAGGCTACTGGGATTTACACATTTTTTTAAGAGAATAAATGTCAGCGGTACAACTTGTCACCTTCTGTCATCACTGAGCCCATTTCTATTTAAAGCGGAGCGGAAATGAAACAAATTACAGCATGTATGTTTAAATATGCAGAGCTGTATTTCACACACACCTATGGAAAGTCATATAAGCTCATTTAAAAAGCTGTGAAATGGCGTTAGGCTCTTTGCTGTAGTTCATCGAAGCCACACACACACACACACACACACACACACACACACACATAAAGTCACCGTGACAGAGTTTATTCAGAATAAAAAATAGCGTCCCAGATCTCTCACTGGATTGCTCTCTGGAATACTTCATTTCAACACATATTCAGATAAATGCATCCAACAATTACCTGTGATGGAGATGTCGGTGGCGTATTGAGATGGATCGCTGTGTGATGATGTGGGTCTACACTCAGGTGGATCAATGAGCGGTCTGGGATTGAAAATGTACAGATGAGGGCTGGAAAGGCTGTATTATAGCACTCTGCCCTTTCGGGATGGGGCCTTTGGCTCTTTTTTTTTGAATGAACTCCTTTTAACACGCCTCTGCAAATAGATTTAATAGATTTTCCCCCAGCACCGTGATTATATGGGCTTAGTGTAAATATTTTGCGACCGGTCCAAAATGGGATGTGCTTGTTGCAGTGGGTTTGCAAATGTCAGCTAAAGCAAACGAACACGGCGAAAATTAGACGTGAGTCATCGAAACCTGTATGTACCTGTATCACATAAAACATTTTAATGGCGCACAATTTGTTTAAATTGCTTCTCATGATGAATAATATAAATATTTGTGTTACTATGTGCACTTTTTAGACTGTGATGTGTACTTGCTTTACTTGTTTGCATTTTGCAGGCTAAAAATAGGAATGAACGAGTGAACGAATTAACGAATGAGAACTAAATTGTAATGAACTGGAACATGAGCTAAGGAAAAAACAAAATTAAAAGAAAAAAACACCATAATTATTGCTTGAATGTGGGCCTTTTTATTTAAGAAATCCATATCTGTGCCTGGGATCTAATCAATAAAATGTGTTAAATAGGATTGGAATGGAAAAGCTGCATTATAACTGGGCCAAGACGGGCTGCAGCGTTTCTCCATGTGTGTCTGAGGATCTTGATATCCTGCGTAATTGGGTAACAGACCATGATGAAAGCGGTTGACTGAGTTTGAGTTATTGCACTCAAAATCCGCTTCAGAACATCACTCAGCACTGTGTAGCCTATATAGACCAACCAACAAGACCTAAATTGACATTGTAATAGCTGAAGAAAAACAAGAGTTTTCCTCTTTAAGACTGTACCTAATGTACTCAGAAAGATGCGTAAAGTTGTACACAGCCACATGGAAATAAATAGAAAAATAAATGCAATCTTTGAATGAATTCTCCCACATTATATGAATCATATAAATTCAACAAAACTGCAATGTGGCTGTGTAGCTTGTCACCCTCCTTGCCAGATTGCATCTCCAGCATTCATTTCAAACACATTTCTTTTTAAATGATGCTAATAACACTTATTTTATTTCGTATCTAATTATATATCTATTAATTAAAGAATGCATGTTAATATTTAACATCTATTAGGATTTATAAATATTAAATGATTATTAAATGTAATTTTATTAAATTTTTACTAATATATATATATATATATATATGTGTGTGTGTGTCAAAAATGTTAATTTAATTATGTTATTTAATTGTATTATTTAATTAAGACATTTTAGTTTTATTATGTATTTTTATATACCTCTGTCAAATATCATATATATATATATAATTTATTTAATTATTATCAGTTTTATTATTATATCACATCAGTTGGTTGTAACATAATTTGTAGTCCAATACAAAAAAAAATTAAGAAAGAGTTAATTTAAAAAAAAAATAAAAAATTAATAGAGTTCTTGTCAGGTTTTGACAAAATGTTCTTCCCTTCCTGAGATCCAAATAATCCCCCTGCCACAGTTCACTTGATTTACCTGGCCATAAACTATCTCTGTGTCGGACGAGGAATCTCTATAGCTTCTCCTCTCTCTATGAATAACCGTTTCTCCACACTTTTGGCCCCAAGCATGTTTTTGACAAAGACACACACGCACCATGTGGAGTTTCACCTGACTAACTTTTCCACATTTTTGTGCCAGTTTGCTCAAAGTTTCTGAGGCACAAAGGAACAGCAAAAGGCTTTAAATGAACCAGCATATTTTATTAGTGCCATATGATGAACCAAAGAATGTTCCATAATGAGATTCCCAGCCTTCCTTTAGAAATATCAAGGGCTTTCTTAGCAGCGGCTGGAGCGGGAAACACCTCTCCTACCCCATTCCTACAATGCCAGCCCTCAAATTCAAGATCAGAACCACCGGAACTCCTCATAAATACATCGCATTATACATAAAGACACAGTACTGGGCAGGAAATCAGCTGTGGCGATGCCACAACAATGTTGAGTCTCCAAGATCGGTTAGTTGAAGTAGCTTATGTCCCAATAGCACATTATGAGCTTTGAGAAGAGAACTGTTTACTTCCACCCAAAGCATTACCATTCTATTATTGATCAGAAATAGCCTATGTCTTCTCTTCAGTCAAGTTGAACAGAATGATATTAAATCTCCGTTTTCCTCAAGGGGATCTCCAAATGGTTGAACTGACGCATGAGGAACTATAAAAGAAAGAAGAAAAAGCTTCATTTCTCTCCACATTTCATCAGGAATTGATTTTGGAGTGCTAGAAGGTTATTTGGCCTTTAGGAACTTTTAGTCTTTTGAATTGGCTCCCCACCCCACAAAAATATGATTTTACACTGAAACTCTCAATGAACAGCACAGTTTCATATTGACCCCGTGTGACACTATTTACATGTGTACAGGTAGGTTTCCCGCTGGCCTTTGTGTTTGAATAACCACATTCATTTCTAGAAAAGTGCCTTGCAAATTCAGATTCTGTAGGTTTAACTGGCGCTTCCACAGAAACAGAGATAACACGATGACGTCAATGTTAGAAATTAGTTTCTCCAGCTCTGGAGCTGAACAGGTTCCAGTTGGTCCAAAATCACGGGCCCGTCAGAATAGATGTCTCGAAAGTCTTGAGTCTGTTTACTGATCACAGCGAAGCAAGAAGCTGAGAAACACACAAATCCAGACAGGTAGCGATGCCGCGGAAAACACACGAGCCGAGTTCTGCTGTGTTTCGAAGGATGCGGTGGAGTCAGACCAAAGCCTCACCTTCACAGAGTCCTGAGGAACGAGAGGAGAAAGCATTACCAGTTTGGTTTAGAATGGGATTTGCAAACCAGACTACATTTGCATTTCACCCCCAAAAAAGGTTAAAGTTTTGGTCGTGTGCACATTAGGGTCAAAAATTTTCCATTGAAAGACAATATTTAACCCCTGGAATTGATTTCCAGCGACATCTTTTTGACCTTTGCAATGGCGAATTTTAAATATTATACTAAATGTATCTATGAAAGCCCGTTTCTGCCACTGAATTTAAATGAATAAAAAATAAATAAATAATTGAGACTTTTTATCTTGCAATTCTGACTTCTTTTCTCAGAATGTTGAGATATAAACTTGCAGTTGCAAATGATAAAGTCCAATTCGGAGGGGAAAAAAAGATGATTTTCTTACAATTGCGGGTTTATATCTCACAATTCTGATTAATATACTTAAATTTACTGTACCAACTAATTCAATCAGAATACTATAACCTGTTACCAATACAAACATTAACAAAAGCCATCTTTACACTGCAAAGGTGGAACAGAAGCTGCATCTGACATGGCATTTATGCAGGCTGATTAATGTTGCTCAAAGGTGATATATACAGTATGTATAGTATTTACACAACAACTGCATAATGTGAATAGCCAAAGTACAAAAAAGAATAGACGAGTATCGATATAGTGTTCAGTTAGTATATTATATGGCATTAAGTTTGAAAAAGTAATGCATTACAATATGGTGTCATTCCATATAAAAGTAACTAATTGCATTACTTAGTTACTTTTTTATAGAATGTAATGCATTATGTTACTTTTGTGTTATTTTTTGCCACCTGGGCTGGGCTTGCCCACTTAACATTCCTGTGGCTCAGTGGTAGAGCATTGCATTAACAGCACAAAAGGTTGTGGGTTCGATTCCCAGGAAACACTCATACTGGTAAAAAATGTATAGCCTGAATGCACTGTAAGTTGCTTTGGATAAAAGCGTCTGCTAAATGCATAAACTATTATTATTAAAATCACAAAGAAATGAAGGGTCTGTAATTTTTACGGTAGGTTTATTTTAACGGATGGAGACAGAATATCAACCAAAAAATCTGGAAATTGATTTGCATTTCAGTGAGTGAAATAAGTATTTGATCCCCTACCAAGCAGCAAGAATTCTGGCTCCCACAGATTGGTTATGTGCCCATGTGGAACACAGATGAGTCCTGCCACTTTAAGAAGTTATTCCTAATGTCAGCTCGTTAGGTGTATAAGACACCTGTCCACACAATCTGTATCTTCCATTCCAACATCTCCCACCACCATGGGCAAAACCAAAGAGCTGTCAAAGGATGTCAGAGACAAGATTGTAGATCTGCACAAGGCTGGAAAGGGCTACAAGACCATCAGCAAGAAGCTTGGTGAGACGGACACAACTGTTGGTGCGATTATTCGGAAATGGAAGAAATACAAACAACCATCAATCGGCCTCGGTCTGGAGCTCCGTGCAAGATCTCGCCTCATGGGGTAAGGATGATTTTGAGAAAGGTGAGGGATCAGCCCCGAACTAAACGGGAGGAGCTTGTTATTGATCTTAAGGCAGTTGGGACCACAGTCTCCAAGCAAACCATTGGTAACACACTACGCCGCAATGGACTGAAATCCTGCAGCACCTGCAAGGTCCCCCCTGCTCAAGAACGCACATGTACAGGCCCATTTCAAGTTTGCCAATGAACATCTAAATGATTCAGAGAAGGCTTGGGAGAAAGTGCTATGGTCAGATGAGACCAAAATTGAACTCTTTGGCATTAACTCGACTCGCCATGTTTGGAGGGAGAGAAATGCTGAACACCATCCCTAAAGTCGAGCACGGACGTGGAAACATTTTGGGGCTGTTTTTCTGCTAAGGGTACAGGACGACTTCACCGCATTGAAGGGCAAATGGACGGGGCCATGTACTGTAAAATCTTGGACGATAACCTCCTTCCCTCAGCCAGAACACTGAAGATGGGTCATGGATGGGTCTTCCAGCACGACAATGACCCGAAACATACCGCCAAGGCAACAAAGGAGTGGCTCAAGAAGAAGCACATTAAGGTCATGGAGTGGCCTAGCCAGTCTCCAGAACTCAGTCCTATAGAAAATCTGTGGAGGGAGCTGAAACTTCCAGTTACCAAACGACAGCCAAGAAACCTTAAGGATTTAGAGAGGATCTGTAAAGAGGAGTGGATCAAAATCCCTCCTGAGATGTGTGCAGACCTGGTGACCAACTACAAGGAATGTCTTACCTCTGTGCTTACCAACAAGGGTTTCTGCACCAAGTCATGTTCTGTTTGGTGAGCGTGATTTGATCAATCACAACATGTTCCTGGATCAACATCCTTGTTGATCCAGGAACATCATTCCAATCAACCAATCAGAATTGAGAGATAACTTTTCAGCAAATGTCAGTTTTAGGCTTACGATCAGGGTTAGGTGCTTCTACACCCTTGTTAATCAGCTATCATTTCCCTCTGATTTTAGGAATAAATTATGGGTAAGGTTAGATTTAGGGGTAGGGATTGGGTTAAGTCTGTATTTTAGGACAGTAATGTTGAACCAGGATCAACAAAAGAAGTTGATCCAGGAACATGTCTTACTTGGCAAAGTCACGGCGACTGTTTTGTTTGGGGATCAAATACTTATTTCACTCACTAAAATGCAAATCAATTTCTAACCATTATATAATGTGTTTTTTCTGGATTTTTTGGTTGGTATTCTGTCTCTATCCGTTAAAATAAACCTACCATAAAAATTACAGACCCTTCATTTCTTTGTAAGTGGACAAACTCAAAAAATCAGCAGGGGATCAAATAAATATTTCCCTCACTGTATTTGTTTTTTAATAACAAAAAAAGTTAGATTTTTTTGGGAACTGTAAAGGCCGTTTGACACCAAAATTGAAATTGATAAGCCCCAGGCTGATAGAGGTGTGTCTGCACCTCACTTCTAATCTCTCTCAATGCGGGGACAGGAGAGATGTCAGTGAATAAATGGGAAAACAAAGTAACTCGTGTTATTTGAAAAAGTAACTCAGATATTTTGTTGCAAATTTAAAAGTAATGCAATACTTTACTAATTACTTGAAAAAGTAATCTGATTACGTTCAGATTCCATCAACATTCCATTCACTCTATTTATTCCATTTTAGTTTCATTAATCACACAGCCCTGGTTTTACCGTAAGAGACTCTCCATTTGCGATGTTATACAGCTCTCGAAAAATCGGCACAATTTTGCAATCTCTCAGCAGCACAGATGAAATGGCTCTTTATTGTGTAAAGCCGGTTCCTTCAGAGACACACTACAATCAAGGCAGTAATAAACCCATAACCGAACTGCTCCCCATCTCTAACCCTCACCTGTGTGGGTTTGGCTGGGCTCAGAGCGTTCTGTTCCGTCTCCATCGTGACAAACACAGTCGTCCTCCATGGCCCTCGGTCCGTCACAGGGCTTAACCGCGGCAGTCGTGTGGGAGTGGGTGTGAAGTCCATTCCATTCCCGAACGTCAGGAGAGCGTTCCCTATTCATGCAACAGACAAGACGTCCACATCATTTCCATTCGCAACTGTTCGTGTTATCAGACGCTTATTTGAATTCTGGTCTAAGCGGCGCTCAGTATTCTGCTCAGGCTGCGCTTCTGCACCTGCCTCTCCACATCCTCTCATTAACTCACAGATGAGTGGCTTGACCAAACATCACTCTCATCCGCTCACATCGCTCACTCCGAGAGCTGCCACTCGGCTGTCTGAGGAGTTACTTCATGTAAGAGATCTCTGTTTGAACAGGACCGAGCAGAATATTGCCACGGAGTCGGCCATATTGATGAATCGTGATATATATAATACATAAGGGATTCCAGGAACGGGACTGGAGGAGTGTGACTGAGAGGGTGCTGGATATCAATCAGACATTCATGTATGCTCACGGCTCAGAATAAGCTTTGCACTTCAGATAGCTCTTTACTTTCAAACGTCTGCGGCCTACTCGATGTCAGACAGTAAACAGCAGCAGAAGATCTAAATACAGACTGTTAATGGGTGCTTCTTCTATATCGGCACAGTGAAGTTTTAGAAAACAAACTCATTTGTGACCCTGGAGCACAAAACCAGTCTCAAGTCGCTAGGGTATATTTGTAGCAATAGCCAAAAAAACATTGTAGGGGTCAAAATTATTGATTTTTCTTTTATGCCAAATTTCATTAGGACATTAAGTACAGATCATGTTCCATAAAGATATTTTGTAAATTTCCTACTGTAAATATATTAATTTTTGATTAGTAATATGCATTGCTTAGAAATTCATTTGGACAACTTTAAAGGCGATTTTCTCAATATTTGGATTTTTTGTACCCTCAGATTCCAGATTTTCAAATAGTTGTATCTCAGCCAAATATTGTCCTATCCTAACAAACCATACATCAATGGAAAGATTATATATTCAGATGATGTATACATCTCAATTTTAAAAAAATTTAGCCTTGACTGGTTTTGTGGTCCAGGTTCACATTTCACTAGCTGAATTTATTGTCATTTTTGTCAATTTTATATGAAATAAAAATATCACTTTGCAACATCTCAAATCATATTTCAGTCAGTGGTGGAAATTATGGTGGTGGGAATGATACATAATCAGTGGGGTCTGACGAAGAGCCTGCGTGCTCGAAACGTCACATATGCTATGCGACAGTTTAAAAAAAAAAGAATTTTTTTGATACTTTTGGAGCTTTGGTGTTGCCGACTTTACATTTAAAAAAATGTCCACATGTTTCTTAGTCGAGCACCCAGTTGAGATCAATGTGCGTGCTTTTGCCTGCTCTTCACTGAAATGATAGATAAAAAAAATATTTTATTATTGGGGACCCCCCAATACAGTAAAACTGCATATTTTAGAGTGGCCTTTTATTGTGGCCAGCCTAAGGCACACCTGTGCAATAATCATGCTGTCTAATCAGCATCTTGATATGCCACACCTGTGAGGTGGATGGATTATCTCGGCAAAGGAGAAGTGCTCACTAACACAGATTTAGACAGATTTGTGAACAATATTTGAGAGAAACAGGCCTTTTGTGTACATCGAAAAAGTCTTAGATCCTTGACTTCAGATCATGAAAAATGGGGGCAAAAACAAAAGTGTTGCGTTTATAATTTTGTTCAGTGTATATAGTTTGTTTGTTTGTAATTTCATAGGTAGCATTTTATGTATTCTAAGTAGTTTGTGTTATAGTTAACACTTTTTATGTAATTTGGAACAGAACTGACAATAAATATGTAAAAGTGATTAAAAATAGTAAAAATGTAAAATGGCAAAATAAATCTATTTAATATTTAAACTACCATTCAAAAGTAAGATTTTGTTTTAGAAAATTAATTTTATTCATCAGAATTGACTGAAAATATTTTTTTATTTCAAATAAATATTGTTCTTTCTATTTATCAAAGCATCTTGAAATCTATCACAGTTTCAACAAAAATATTCAGCAGCACAAGTGTTTCCAGCACTGATAATAAATCAGCATATTAGAATGATTTCTGAAGATCACGTGATACTGAAGACTGGAGTAATGATCACAGTTTTGATCACAGCAATACATTACATTTTATTAAAATATTATATTAAAATAATATGAACCATTAAATAAAAAAATTTTGCACATTAAATTAAAAATTGTTTATGTCACTAATCCTCTAAATTACAATTTTTATAAAAAAAATCTAATTAATATTTTAGCAAGGATTTTTAAAATATAAAGGTGTTTGAAAAACTAAGATGAAAGCATGTGATCTTAATATAAGAAAAAGTAAGTATGCTCTTAGAAAATCTCTTAGTTTTGGAAATCTTTAAAGCCTGGGATAAAAAAGTGCATATAGTTGAAGAAACAACCCATTTATTCTTTCAACATGGATTTCAAGATTAATATTAAGGGTTAGGTAAAGGCAAACCCTAGATTTTTTAAAAATAATTATTATAACTTTACTTTACAATTCTTATGATAGTCCTACATAGATAAACCCTGTTACTAAATACAATCCACAGGCAGACAATCTGTAAGAGTGACACTCTTCAAAAGCTTTTCTAAAAGTATGTCCTGGTTCTGCTTAAGTGGAGAATCAGGACGCAAGCGACGAGAGACAGACGAGGTGATTTCTGAAATGTTCTGTCATTTGAGAGAGGCAGGCTGACTGTTTGGTCTTCTGCGCAGCGGCGGTGAACGCTAGGTTGATGTGACATACAGTAAAACAGAGAACGTATGACTAATGGTGCAGTGAATAGCAAGAGGAGACTTCATACTGTTCTGTGCTGCTGTGAAGGACATTCAGCTTTAATACAAACTTTAAAGAATTATAAAAGTGTTTATGGGTGGCTAAAAGTAATTATATTTATGTCAGCATTGCCTGTTTAGAAAACGTCTGCACGCTATAAATGCATTTCCCCTCCTTGCCAACTGCTGTGGCCTTCATTCGTAAATGCACTCGTTGTTTAAATGCATGCAGTGTTTAAAATTCATTTCTGAATTTAAGATTCAGAAACTTCTGACTATGATAAATAGAGATGACACTATTCAGCCGATAGCGATAGCCGATTATTCAGAATATCTGCCGATACTGATAATGATAGTTTAGTTTTCTTTATGAAAAAAAATGCAGCATTGTTAACGCTGTGTGACACTATGAACCAAGGGCTAAACGATCTTCTAAATGATTCCCGAAACGTGATTTGAAGTTCCGATATGAATCAAATGATTTGCGATACACAATCTGACTGGAGCGCTTCAAAACAGTGAATCATTTTGCGACGCAGTGATTTAAATGATTAATTATTTAACTGACTAATGATAAATCTGTTGCATCTCACTCGGGTTTAAAACAGAGCCAGTGGTTCTGCTCTGACATTACAATGTTGACTAACAATAACCAGAGAGTTCTTCTGCCAGACTACACATGCAACGTCCTTTCACATATCACATGATCGAGACTCATATATGACGGCTGACACAGACAAGGTACAGTACAGGAGCTTTGACTCACTGAGACAGACGTTGTTGGTGAAATATTCCAGGAACTCAGTGCACTGATCTTTCAGATTCCCGCTGGCCGAACACGAGCACCAGGGAGACACGTTGGATGTGGAGTTGTCCACATAGTTTGGTGTGATCGGGCTGCCTGCGATACCAAAATGCATTTAGACATTTGTGATTTCCCATAATCTGAGCAATACACAAAATAGCACCGAAATACTGCATAACAGATATATGGATTTTATTAATCTAAATGTACACAAGACTTGACTTATGATAACCTATGAATATTGTCCCTCTATATGGAGCTATAATGATTTTTTTACTCATAATTATACATTAAGAAATCTATTTTATATATATATATATATATATATATATACTGTGTGTACACTGATGATGGTGAAAACTTTGAAATAATTTAGAATTTTTTTTAATAATTTTGAAAGTCATCTCTTCAGCTCTCCAAGGCTGCATTTATTCGATCAAAAATACAGTAAAACCCGTAATATTGTGAAATATTATTACAATTGAATATGTTTTTTATGTGAATATATGTTAAAATTTAATTTATTTATTTGATCAAAGCTGAATTTTCAGCATCATTACTCCAGTCTTCAGTGTCACACGATCCTTCAGAAATCATAATAATATGCTGATTTGTTGCTCAAGAAATATTTCTGATTACTATTAATGTTGAAAACAGATGTGCTGCTAAATAATTAATGATAATAATAATAATAATAAGGATAAGTATGAATTTAAAAAATAATAACAGTTTTATTTGATTTCTGAAGATCATGTGACACAGAAGACTGGAGTAATGATGCTGAAAATTCAGCTTTGATCAAATAAATAAATTAAATTTTAACATATATTCACGTAAAAAACACATATTAAATTGTAATAATATTTCACAATATTAAGTTTTTTACTGTATTTTTGATAGAATAAATTCAGCCTTGGTGAGCAGAAGATACTTCTTAAAAAAAATCTTAATTCCAAACATTTGGCCGCCAATGTATAAACATATAGATTTAATATTAGGCCTATATGTTTATTTAGAAAATTAAACTTCCTGTCAGAAGTATGTCTGTTGAATTGAAAATTTTGTTTAAAAAGAGATTTATTTAAAAGGGATTCTGTTTGCTCAATACATAGCAAATGAGCATGAAGCAGAACTAAACAAACAAAAAGGCTCTATGTAACAGAAAGCCTCATAAAAAATATTGCTTTCAATCTATTTTATTGGGAAGTGAAATCAATCTCTCCGTGACTTTAAAAGTGCCTGGGTAGTTTTATAGTCTCTCATCACAGACGCACAGGTGTCCCTGTGTTTCTTTGAGTAAGGCAATAACCAAGGTATCACTCTCCAAACCAACTGCATCAGCCTCGCTCCTGTTTTAATGGCCAGCCACAATCATGCATGCAATTCCTTTTCCAGTTTGCAGAACAATTGTCTAAAACAGCTTTAAAGTACTCACCTATCAGTCCAGTGTAAGCAATAAGACATGCAGCATAGTTTCCCTGTTTGCAGCCGGTGGCAGACTGCTCTTCTGGCTGGCAGTCGTACTGAAACTGGGCCAAACGGGACCTGCAGAACAAACACAGCCGTATATGCAAGGACAGCAGCCAAGCAGACAGAAGTGTGTCGGCCATACTGACATAATCATGACGAACGATCACCGACGTCTAAGGGGCCGTTCACAATATGCTACAATTCCATTGATTTTCTATGTAAACGCACTAGACAGACATGTATGACCGATGCACTCGCGTCTTTTGAAGCTTCTCGCACATGATGAGCACCACATTTTTAAGACACTGTGTCAAGTTAAAACAGTTTTATTTGATGGCAGAGGAGGCGTTCAGTGCCACATAATTTTTTTGTGCTGTGTTTCGTGATTTTAGACAGACGTGGTCAGTGTGTTCTCTGCGGCCCCTAAATCTGGTTTTGCTTCACAGGATGTTTAAGATTACATTGGACATCAAGTGGCAACCCAACACAGTACCAAAATTGTTTCACATACACATGTAAACTAAACGTCTTTTAATAGTAACTCTTAACCCGCCATTGACGGAACTTTCCGGTTTTCAGGTTTTTTTTACTGTTATATGGTAGGAGGTGCTATTGTGCTTCTTCTAAACGAGTACCGAATGTCTGGATCAAAACACGGTGAAGAAGAATCAGAAACAAGTGACCGCATACAGATGCATATGTAGGGTAAACAGTGATAATTTAATAATTTAGCTCAAAGGG
>NW_015505689.1:1087842-1124879 GCF_001515645.1 Sinocyclocheilus grahami
TTCTATGTAAACGCACTAGACAGACATGTATGACCGATGCACTCGTGTCTTTTGAAGCTTCTCGCACATGATGAGCACCACATTTTTAAGACACTGTGTCAAGTTAAAACAGTTTTATTTGATGGCAGAGGAGGCGTTCAGTGCCACATAATTTTTTTGTGCTGTGTTTCGTGATTTTAGACAGACGTGGTCAGTGTGTTCTCTGGGGCCCCTAAATCTGGTTTTGCTTCACAGTATGTTTAAGATTACATTGGACATCAAGTGGCAACCCAACACAGTACCAAAATTGTTTCACATACACATGTAAACTAAACGTCTTTTAATATTAACTCTTAACCCGCCATTGACGGAACTTTCCGGTTTTCAGTTTTTTTTTACTGTTATATGGTAGGAGGTGCTATTGTGCTTCTTCTAAACGAGTACCGAATGTCTGGATCAAAACACGGTGAAGAAGAATCAGAAACAAGTGACCGCATACAGATGCATATATAAAACGTCTCGGTTACGCATGTAACCCTCGTTCCCTGAAGAGGAACCCATATGTGTAAAGTCCACGGTATAGCCTTGAGCCCGTGTTTCCCCGGCAGACTTCTGCCATTCCAAGAGGGTTCAATCGCCTCCATTCTTCCATATGCACCTAAGGGATGTCCATATGTGTATTGCTTCCGGAACCTCCTTCGGGAAGGTTCGAGCTTCCGTAACGTCCCTGTTCCAAGTAGAACGGGTGCGTTTCCCCAGTGTTATCCAGTCTTACTCAGTGGGTAGTGCCATAGTAGCAGTAGCTGGTCCTCTTGTGCAGGCTCTGGCCTACGCCAAAAAGTAGGGGCGCAGGTGGCTTCCACAAGACACTGGAAGAGGCGGTAGCTGTGGCCTTTTGGTAGGATCCCAATTCGTCGGTCCTCCGACATGACGTCGAGAGTGACCGACTGAAAGGGAACGTCTCGGTTACGTATGTAACCCTCGTTCCCTGAAGGAGGGAAAGGAGACGTCACGTCCCGTCGCCACAGCTCCTGTACCACCGCTGAGCGGCCGGGTCACCGGCTCGGCTCCTCAGCGAAAACCTGAATATGCGCTGCATCTGCTGCCTACTTATACTCACGCTGTGATCAGCAGCAGCTGGATGCAATAATCGCATGCCAATGTGCATTGGCTCGTTTAGTTTACACTCGAAGTAGATTGGTCCCTCTAAGCGAGATCCCAATTCGTCGGTCCTCCGACGTGACGTCGAGAGTGACCGACTGAAAGGGAATAACTAATACTGTCAAACGATTAATCGTGATTAATCGCATCCAAAATGAAAGTTTTTGTTTACATAATGTATGCATGTGTACTGTGTATATTTATTTTGTAGCGTCACTGAATGAAATGTTGATCCATCCAGACCGTTTTTGACAAAAACAACATTTTCTCAGCTTTTTGTTGCTTTTTATGAAACTTACTCACATTCAAATGTTGATAAAATAATGCATGAAGCTTGTTTTTGTTTGTTTTTTTGTATTTTGCATGTTCAGATATTTATACAACACATTATGAAAGCTTTGTGAAAATTCTGAAAAATGCTGGCAGTGGCTGGCAGGGAAAGACTTAATATTAACAATAAAGAAAACATTTATACTCACTTTTAGAGTCCCTTTATATTTTGATTGTTAAATCATAGTCCATAATGCAGTTAGCACTGTTTTCCCTATTGTCTGTGACGCTACCCGAATAGACCATGTCTGATTTAAATGCCAACATCCTGACAACGTCTTTGATATATAGTCATCATCATAATCATAGCGTGCTGTTTTTCTTGATGTCATTCTAGGCATCTGAGTCCGTTAATCACCCACTGGAAGTCAAAAATGCTACCTTGCAAGCAAATATTATTTTTCATAGCAGAACTGATTAGCTCCCATCTCTAATACCAATTAATCATCAACAGATGGCTTTTTCTTGGTTATTTATAGCCATAGACTGAATGAGCAATGCATGTGACTGTCTGAGGATACAGAATATTAGTTGTCATCATGTGAGGACAGAATTTGACTTGATCTAACCTGCACTGCTCAATATTTAATGCACAATCGTGAGGTTTTATCTGGACCAGTCAAACATTTCAGGGTCTCACAGCTTTAATTTGTCTGTCCAATGCCCATTTATACAGACATGGATTACGAGGAATGTGAAGAAAAGCTCTTTTCTTATCGGCAGCAATACGTGCATGCTCTCTTTTCTCCAGACAGCTATAGAAAAGTCAAGGCTTTCTTTAACCAGAGAAAAGAGTGAATGCAAGGTGAGTTGTTTAATCCCACCGCCCACGAGATGGCTCTGAAACTGACCTGCAAACATAGTCGGCCTTACAGATCCTCATCTGGGAAAGGCAGCTGGGTTTATCTTCTCCCTCATAGGAGCAGCTGGGCACGATGGTCTGTCGCCGTCTCTCTGAACAGGCCATGTCGCTGCAAGGGCAGAACAGCAGCTCGTGGGTGTACTCCGGAGGCACGCGGTCGAAGAACCGCCGCAAGGCCTTGTTGCACCTCGATCGGTTACACAGACCCGACTTGGTGGAGGGCTTGATGCATGTTGACACGTACTCGGTGCGCAGTTTCTGGCACACATCGTCGACGTTGCAAGCTTTGGCTGCGTCCAGGCAGCGGTTCACTGTTGTCATACCGAGCTCAGAATCTGTGGAGAATTCAAATCACAATCTTTAAGACTGACTGAAGTGATCAAATCTGCCCTGTTTGGTCAGAGAGTGCAGTCGATATCCAGTTAGTCTCAGCCTCATTGGATGAACTAAACTTGCAATGACAACATCTACAACCTTGTAATGCAGTTTTCGTACAGCCATTAGACCTTAGGTTAGACGCCATATTGAACACCATGTTACGTGGATGAAAATGGGGCTGTGAGGGATGGACTTCCAGTCTTGACAAAGAAAGTACCTGTATTAGGACTGTGCGGTGTGACAGTATAAAGCGCCTCTCGTTAAAGATTTTGCTATGCTGTTTATTTCACAGTACACAGATATATCTGTGTAGTACAGTACCACTTAAAAGTTATAAACACCTGACCTAAGAATGTTAAAGAAGCATGCTTGATTGCATGATGTCAAATTAAAGCAATAAGCCCCAAGAAGCCGTGGTTTGCAGTGAATTTATAACAGCTAAGGGGCATTGTTAGGCACGATGCAAAGCTGTTATAAATTCACTGTAAACCACGGCTTCACGGGGTTTATTGCTTTTATAAAACGGTTATTCCATATACGTAGTTAGGTTTCACAGAATAAAACAGAGCAAAAAAATTGTAATGATATTAATAAAAACAGTATTCTTCCACCAAACAATGTAGTTCCTTAGAATCAGTTGTGGTAGCAACAAAGTGGATGCCAAGCAACACACAAAGTAAACAAAGGTGTATGTTTTTAGGTTAGACGCCATATTGAACACCATGTTACGTGGATGAAAACGGGGCTGTGAGGGATGGACTTCCAGTCTTGACAAAGAAAGTATTAGGTATTAGGACTGTGCGGTGTGACAGTATAAAGCGCCTCTCGTTAAAGATTTTGCTATGCTGTTTATTTCACAGTACACAGATATATCTGTGTAGTACAGTACCACTTACAAGTTATAAACACCTGACCTAAGAATGTTAAAGAAGCATGCTTGATTGCATGATGTCAAATTAAAGCAATAAGCCCCAAGAAGCCGTGGTTTGCAGTGAATTTATAACAGCTAAGGGGCATTGTTAGGCACGATGCAAAGCTGTTATAAATTCACTGTAAACCACGGCTTCACGGGGTTTATTGCTTTTATAAAACGGTTATTCCATATACGTAGTTAGGTTTCACAGAATAAAACAGAGCAAAAAAATTGTAATGATATTAATAAAAACAGTATTCTTCCACCAAACAATGTAGTTCCTTAGAATCAGTTGTGGTAGCAACAAAGTGGATGCCAAGCAACACACAAAGTAAACAAAGGTGTATGTTTGTAGAGTAATTTACAACAGCTTTGAACGCGGCTCAACCAGTCAGAATGAAGGACCGGAACTATTGACATTTTTTCCCAGAAAGATGTTTCATCAACAAGTGATATGTGACCCTGCACCACAAAACCAGTCATAAGGGTCAATTTTTCGAAACTGAGATTTATACATCATCTGAAAGCTGAATACTTAACACTGCTTTTGTGCTGCAGGGTCACATATGTTGTTAATCAACAGTACAATCTACTGAACACACACACTTCGATCCCTCATAGCCTCGTTTTCATTTCTGTTAAAAATGTAATTTTAGATATGTTCAGATGTCCAGTTTCTTGCACAGACCTGTTGTTTCACTTCATAAGACCTCAATATATCGTCAGGAGCCACGGGTATTAATTGTGTTCATTTATATGCTTTTTTTATTCAGCTGCTGACTTGCATTTTACGAATCATCAAGTATCACGGTTTCAGCTGAAAATCGTGTTTACTGTTCTACTGAAGAAAAAACATCACCTACATCTAGGATGGACTTAGGGTGAGTGAATTAACAGTAAAGCACAACACATACCAAAAGGATGGGGAGCTGCACATTTTCTCACACTCATGTCCATCGTGACATTTTGACAGCAAATTTAAGTTCATCACCATACGGCGGCACAGAGATGAGCGCTGTTTTCAATTCACAAGGACTGACGATCGAGAGGAGCAAATGGTGAAAGCATCAAAAAGGTGAGAAACAACCCATTTAAATGAGAAGTGAAGAATATGGGCCGACGGCCAATCTCTGCGATGCTTTTTTGCTGTTCAGACTTCAAACAACTAAACAGATTTGAGCAGGACAAACATCAAAACATCAGACTTCAATGGTTTTTTGCGGCTCCTTATGTTCTTCTTATGAAGACCGGTTTTGGCTGAACCAGGTTCTTGTGTTGCTAAATGGCTCTTTGGAGATGTAAAAGTTCTTCATGTTACGTTATAGGTTCTTCTGAGGAGTGTTTTGATTTTGGGGTTTTGTGAAGCACCAAAACATGGATCGTTAAAGAACTAGAGAATAAAATGCTCTATGTGACTTTTAAAGATGTGCCTATGATATTAGGCCAGTGTTATTTTAGTATCATTTATATATTATTATTATGGTGTTTATTAAACATTTTAATTAGCTTTTATTTTTATATTTTCAGTTTTTATAATAATAATAATAACTTGGCTTTAGTAGTAGTCATTTTTTATTTGATTTTGACATTTTTGTTTTAATTTTTGTATTTACTTTTAACTTATTTTAGTTTTAGTAATTGAAGTATTTCAATCTAAACTCATTTTCAGTTATTTGCTAAGCCAATATGTCTAATATTAATCATCTAATATGTATCTAATATGTAATGTATTATAATATATTATAATAAATCTAATATTTAAAGACAGAAAAATCTAGAAAGTATGATTTCGATTCTCAAAATCTTTTTTTCTTGTTTTTTACATGACTTTAAAACATCCGCTTTGGTTGTAATTGGAAACATTATTTTGGGGATTATTGGATGTTCTGTGGGATGAATGCATTCGGTCACCTTTGCACGTGTTGTTGAAAGGTAAGGAGCAATGTGACCCGAGGTTCAGATAACTCACATGAGCAGACTAGTTTGAGTCACAAATCGTTACGACCAAAGGAAATGCATCATGATGTGAAAGTAAGTCAGGAATGAAAATGAGACGGAACAAATTAAACGGAATGCTGTTGAAACGTCTTTCCAAGAAATCATTTTAGCATTCCGATCGACGACATCAAACTGAATAGCCTGCATCGTGACGGTAATGCAAAACCACAGTAAATAACTAAGGCTAAGGTCAGTAAAACCTGAGGAAAATGAAAATAAGCAGCTCACTCAGACTCTCTAAATCGCTCTTTCTCTATTTCATTGCGATTGATAATTACAGCAGAGCCAAGAACGTCTGTCCACATCATTCACCTAACAGCTTTGTTGATTCTTACAGAGCTGGTGAAAAATCCAGTCCAGACACAAAGCTTCAACAAACAAACTGAGCATCTCTGACTGATTTCCATGGGGCAGCTGAACAAAAACAAGGGTAGAACTAAAGGAGATGACGGTGAAAACAAGTTTCAGAGCAACACTAACACACAACGACAGAGACTCTCCCACAGCGGAGACACGTTTACACTGCTAATACACATTTGAAGTGAAGATTATTGTACTAGAGTCCCTGTTTGTGGAAAAATAAGACTTATTCTTCCTTCACTTGTCTCAACGACTTCTTACAAGATAAAAAGCATTTGTTAAATCTTTGTAATGTGCATTTATCCTTATTTTGAAAGATTGTAGGTCGCCATATAGTATGAAACGGATCATCTTACCTGCAGTGATGGAGGCCAGACGGACAAAGTCATAGCCTTTCTCGATCGCTTCATATGGATAGTTCTCTACCAGGTTAAGCCCTGCAAGAACAAACAACCTGAGCAATTAAATCATATATGAAATGTGTTATACGGAGCAATATATTTTAAGGGGCCCCATGGAGTCCCGCGATACTTTTAGTGAAGGTGTTTTTCACAAAAACAGACATAATTAATTTTTTACGATGTCCTTTCCAGGTGAGATGATTGGTTGTCTGTCCACAGTAAATGTGAAACTATGAAATGTGAACATAGTAAATACATACAAATTGTAGTCTGTTACTGATTCCAGATTACACGACAAAAATTGTAGTTAGTAACGTAATCCATTACATTACACTACTACTTTTAGATGACTTTTGACCTACCTTTCTTCACATTGATTTAAATAGTACAATACTGATATAAAAAAATATAAAGAGAAAGGAAATATATTCTATTTGTTGTTATTAATAACAGGAAGTGCATTAATCATTACATTTCATGAAAAAACGTGGTTTGTTTTTCTTTCTCTTATCTAATTCTAAATTTGAATTCAATTAAATCATGAGAATGTAAAATTGTATTCATTAAAATAAACGCTTACTAAAATAAAGATGAAATATTTTATTTTTAAAATAATTTATTTTTAAGTAAATGTATTGACAAAAAATCGGAAACCCTGCATTACATGTAAATTAGAAATAATGTGAATTTGTTCATTTTATTGTGTTTGTAGTATAATGTAATTGTAATATAACATCATGTAGTAATCAATAAAAGTAACTGTAGGGGAGCGCGGGGCACAAAGTAACGCCGGGTAAGTTGTAACACACGTAGTTTAAATATTTCCTCACATGCTAGCATAACCAAATTTACAGCATATACTAGTTACCATATCAACATTATATAGAGAAAAAAAGTGCACCAAAATTCAAAAGTGTTTTGAAGATATCGCTAAACATTTATTTTACCATAGTAAAATTATATTTCTGGCTTAAGTAAATTTTTCATCTCAGTTTTTATCGCTCATTTCAAATGAGACAAATCTGCTATTATTTTAATCTCCAATCTGTTATTTATCAGTTTAGATTATTTTTAATGCTTCGCTAACTATCAGAAGACGGTAACCGGTTTTAAATTCCAGTTGCGCAGATGGGGTATGTTGTAACACTGCGTTACAATGTGCCCTGCCGTGCTATCCTATGACATTAGGGATGTAATTCAGACTATTTACTTTAACACATTAAACAGGTGAATAAAGACTGACAGTCAATGTTTAATGTTAAGAAATTATTGTTTCAAGACATGTAAAGCATTGTGGGCCGTCCCAAGCATGGTTGCAATGTGTTCATTGTCAAACTCCAAAATCAGATTATTTTTCGTTCTTAAAAAACGCCATTATTTTTATTTGAAATAAATAATTATTTTATTTTATTGACAAAATATTTTAGTTTGTCTTGTATATTTTTTTCATGCGATCAGATAACATTTTAAGCTGTCATGTGGTCATGTTACAATGTGCCCCTCAGCTGTTACAATGTGTTCCACCTATGGGGCATGTTGTCACACTTCACTTCCAATTTTTGTGGGTAAATAAAGAAAAATGTATACACTGTAATTATGAAACAAAGCGACATATTTGTACTAGACAAGTGTGAAATTACTGTGGATAAAAAATATATACTCTGAACCCCATGTGGATTTACACAAACTGAGAAAGTCAACAAGTGTTACTTTGTGCCCCGCTCTCCCCTAGTCTGATTATGAGTATTTTAAAATGTAATATAATCTAATTACAAGTACTTATATTTTTGGAATTTGATTATGCACTGCCCTCATTATACCAATAAACCACTGCTTTGACAGCCATTCAAACATAGCCATGTATTCTGACGCAACTCAAACTTTCTGTAAGCAACATGTCAATTTAATATATTTTTCATAAAGGGCTCTTAAAAGTATGAAATGGGCTTATATTTTTCCATCTACAGACCAGTGAGATTTCACTGCGAGCCAGACGTGGCAAGAAACCGGCAAAATGTCCTGCTGCGGTTGGTTAGGACATCAACTTTGACAGAGATTTTAACATTTAACGCTTTACTGCGTCGCGCCTGGCCAGGACACAGTGTTACATTTTTAAAACGTGTTTCCATCCTGTCGTCGACACCTTTAAGAACTCTACATGTGTACGAGCCGTTTGGTCTGGATAACAGCTGCATAAGACTGCAGCTCACACTTCATGAGGGCAGGTCAAGTTACTGAATGCCCTATAAGTGTTTATAGGCAGTCATATGTCATATGTTAATATGTTCATGCTTGTGATGTCAATGGAAGGGGAATGTCTGAATTACATGTTTTTACAGCTTCGCTTCAATAAAAGGTTAGATGGGTTTCAATAAAAGTGAGCTTTGTGAACACTAGAGATTTCAAAATGTCAGTGAAAACACTGTGATCATGATCATAATTATTGGAATCATTATATATATATATATATTTTTTAAAGAAATTCATACTTTTACTCAGCACGGAATCATTAAATTGATCAAAAGTGGCAGTAAAGTTTTTTATGATTACAACAGATTGCTATTTTAAATAAATGCTGTTCTTTTGAACTTTCTATTCATCACAGAATCCTAATCCTAATCCTGTTTTTAACATTGATAATAATCAGAAATGTTTCTTGAGCAGCAAATCAGCATATTAGAATGAATTCTGAAGAGCATGTGACACTGAAGACTGGAGTAACGATGCTGAAAATACAGCTGCGCATCACAGAATTAAATTACATTTTAACAGATATTCACACAGAAAACAGTTCCTTTAAATTGTAATAACATTTCACAATATTACTGGTTTTACTGTATTTTTGATCAAATAAATGCAGGCTTGTGAGCATTAAAAATATATTCTCTCTCTATAAATATAAAGTATTTCTGTGTATATCTTAGTATTTAGAAAAAAAAGTAAAATACTATCATGTTACTCGCCATGCATGCCAGACTGGTGGAGACTCCAGTATATGCTGAGACAGTTTTTCTCTCTCTTCATGCCTCGTCTGCACTGGCAGCCGTGCAGAGGGCTGGACAGCAGGGCGGAGACGGCGTTTGCGCACTGACTGCGGGCTCCAGGGCCGAGTTTCATGCTGCCGTTCCCGGCGACGCACTGGCGCAGGGTCCGGAGACGCGGGCTGCAGGTCTCATCACTGGAACAGGTGTCTCCCGCTATGAGACAGTCTCTGCCCGCAGAAAGCAATACCTGTAAAGCTAAAGGCAATAAAGAAGAGATTTAAATCAAATTCACCATCAAAGCTTTGCCAGATGAGGTTTACTAGAGGTGTATTTTATTGATATCATTTAGAAAGCAAACAACCAACACGGCAATATCCATCTTGTCAGCATCAGAAACCGTGGCCACCAGACACAAACGTCTCCATTTCCATCAAATAACCATCAGGTTTCACAGGCTAGCCTCAAACACCTGCACTTCATCAGATACAATCACATCCCATCTGCCGTTCAAATGTAATTATTCACTTTCACTAACTACAGCCTGCTGATCCGGGTCTTGTCTGTTACCATACTCTCTGTGTTGTTTTTACAACGTACACTCTTCATAAATTGCATTAACCTGCATTCTGTATATTGATATGTAGTTTTTAACCCTCATGTTGTATCATAGTCATTTTGACCCGGAGAGGATTTTCACAAAAAATTTTTTTCACACCTTGTTACAGTACACTTGTGGTGTCCCCGGTCAAAGTTAAAACAAAAAACAAAGTTACTGGCTTTACTTGTTTGAAAATTGAATGTTCATATAAATTAAAAAGGAATGTGTAACTTTACTAGTTACTTGAAAAAAAGTAATCTGATTACGTAACTCGCATTACTTGTAATGCGTTACCCCCAAGATTTATTCTCAAAAATGATTTTTCAAATTTTTTTTATTAAAAAAATCTGAAGTAGCCTACATAAGCTCAGGCCTATGACTAATTGGCACCAAATAGAAATACAAAACCTCTGCTAATTGAAAGAAAACAAGTTGACAAAGATTGAATCCAATATTTAATGGAAGATTTGCAAAAGGCTAGGCTTTTCAGCACAGCACAAGGATTAAATGCAACGCACATTTCAGGATGTATTTGATGAAAAAATTATTTGTATTGCAGCAAAGTTGGGAAAACATCTGACAAGCTTGTGATGATGATGATAATAAATATTCAATATCTTTTGAACTGTAATATGATTCAAATTTGTAGGCCAGTCACAGGCGTCATATATTGCATAAGCATTTGCTTTTATTTTATATATTATACATTAACTGGCTAATTTAAATGACTTTATAATTTGAGGTCAGTAACATGACAACCTTCTAATCCTGGAGATGTAACTTGGCATTGTCTAGAGAGTCATGAGAATGAATGCATTTACATAAAATACAAGATGACACTCAGAGTCGTTTCCTGAAATGACATACAGACAGATACATACATAAAATATTCTACAGGTTGCAACACCATCTGTTAATCCACTGATTAAATTGCATGAGAAGAGGGCTCTGAATGAAATTCAAACAAAAGGAGGAAAAAACATTATTTCAACATCTAACAGATTTATGCATGTGCTAGTGTTTTGAACTAATGACGACGTCAAATAAGAGGTAAAATCACAAGCACATTTTTGGACTCAAACGCAAATGAACAGCTCACTGTTGAAACACATCATTGCATGACTCTGACGTGGCTTTTGATCCGTCGGTGTGCTTGTCGGTGATAGCCTGATGTTTTTCAGCCTCAGTCGGGAATAGCAGAACCTGTGGGCTGATATTTTGTACCCGAAAAACTCAAAGGCTCTCTGACAGATGCAACCACATGCAGACAGTTTTGAGGAGGCAGGGAAGGCGATGTATCATGACTACAGACATGAGAATAAATCAACATGACAGCGGGCAAAATGAGACTTTCTATATCTTATTGGAGCATTGTTCAACATTAGTGCCTGAGCTGGATTAGGGAGGGAATAGTCTGATTAAAAAACCAGCCCAGCCACCGTCTGATCAAAGCAAACACAGCGAGACAATTCATTATTTCAATTAAACAAGCCTCTCCCTTCCACCAGACTAGGACGCATATTAATGAGGGACGCTGCTTTCTTAACTTTAGTTCCTGATGCATGTGTAATTTATTCCTTTTCTTTGTTTATTCAAGAGTTACGTTAAGGACTGGAAACCGTGGCCGTGAGAGAGACGGGTTTGAGCTAATTCATATGGGAGTGAGGTAAAAAGCTTGTTTGTTAAGCCCTGAACAACTGGCCCTCGAGACTGGCTTCTGTAATGTGTGATGATAATTCTGCTCTAATGACTGGAACGGCACGCCGTGATGAATGTCAGATTTTTTCCTCATTACGCAAAATCTGACACTCTTAAAGATCATGTTTAGTATCTATATTTATACAAGGCTATATATATAATTGTTTACGGCTCTTAGACTTCAAATGACGCATCTGTAAAATCTGCATTTTAGCTCATTAGAGTTAGCTGTTAAAATAACAACAGAAACTTGTATTTTGTAATGTGACATTCAGATTTTTTCCTCATTACGCAAAATCTGACACTCTTAAAGATCATGTTTATACATTTATACAAGGCTATATATATAATTGTTTACGGCTCTTAGACTTCAAATGACGCATCTGTAAAATCTGCATTTTAGCTCATTAGAGTTAGCTGTTAAAATAACAACAGAAACTTGTATTTTGTAATGTGACATATTTGGTCATATTCTGATTTTGTATATAAGTGACGTTAATACCATAACCTGAGTAAGACCGTATTCTGGTTAAAAGAAAAAACTATCTTTTTAATATTCATTTATATTTACACATTCAAATCAAAGTAGCTCTGCAAGCAGCTGTTAAAAATCAAGCAACAATATAAACACATTTTTGGATTTAAATGTGATTTTAACTGTCAATTTAGAATGTTTAACATAGCAAAATTAAGGGGAAAAAATAAGAATATAAACAAGACACATATTCATTCAAATAAAAAAAATAGTAACAATTAATGAAACTTAACAATGCATGTTCCCTTAAACAAGAAAGAATTGTCCACTGTGCTAAATATTTAATAAAGTTAAATTAAAAAGTAAAATTTTAAGTAAAAAAACAAAAAGTAAAGTTAAAGTAAAAGTAAAATTTAAAAAACAGTATAACTTAACACATATGTTCCCAATAATTATAAATTCCATAAAGAATTTTTACACATCACAGACATTTCAACATACATTTATTTTCACCCAACAATGAAAATTACTTCAATTATTTAACCTGTATGAGTTTTTTTCTTCTGTTAAACACAAAAGAAAATATACTAAATAATGCTGGAGTTGACGGTAGCCATTGACTTCCATAGTATGGGGGAAAAATACTATGGAAGTCAATGGCTACCATCAACACTTTGGTTACCAGTATTCTTCAAAATATCATCTTTTGTGTTTAACAGACTAAAGAAACTCGTAATTTCAAGAAACTCAGGTCTGAATCAAGTGGAGGGTGAGTAAATGATGACAGCTTTTTCATTTTTGGGTGAACTATCTCTTTAATTTGGAAGCTTTTATAATATGTGATCAATTGATTTATTGGCATATAACATAAGAAATGTTTTTAATTCATTTATTTGTGAATATGAAACTATAAAAACACATACTAAATGTGAAGTTATCAACAGCTCGTGATCGACATGTAAAGCTGCCCTGCGCTTTCAGGAAAAAAAAAAGGTACAAAAGCTGTCACTGGGATGGTCTCCTTTCAAAAGGTACATCTTTGTACCTTATTTACCCCTAAAAGGTACATTTTAGTACCTTAAATGTACATATTTTTGTTCTTAAAGTTTACATATTAGTAACTTTTGAAAGGATACTTCCCCTGCAGTGACAGCTTTTGTACCTTTTTTTTTTTTTAATCAGCGCACTTTTGGATTACTTTTGACCCAAATAGTTTATCACATTGACTTTAATAATCTTGTATGATATTGATATAAAAATACAAAGAGAAATTAATAAATAATTTATTGCTATTGTGTTAAAAAGTATGTAATAATTTAACCAATAAAAAATTAACTGCAGACTGATTATATGACTATTCTAAAATCTAATATAATGTAATCTAATCACAAGTACTTAATTTTTGGAATCTGATTACATAATCCAGATTACATGTAATCTACCGTATTGGCCCGAATATAAAACGACCCTGATTATAAGACGACCCCCCTTTTTCCAAATGTACCTTTTGGAAAAAGGCTTTTTAAAAAACAAATCTTGTTTTTTCTCAGTAAAACACATTTTGTCTTCAATTATTATCATATTGCATATTTTTCCTATTTTAATTTTTGTTTTGAAAGTATGGTAAAAACTGGTCAAATGTACCAACAATCACATAAAAAAAAATATACACTTTTTGATATACCATAAAAAAAATTTTAAAAACAGGTAGCCCATCTGAATTCGGACATTTAGGCTATCCATCTAATAGTAGCCTACCAAAATCTTATTAACAGTAGAAGTTAAATCTTACTGTAGTCTTCAAATCTGGGTACTGTCTTACGTTTTAAAATCACAAAGGGAGTTTGGTCCCATCAGGCTAACGTGACAGTCACGACTCATGCAGCTGTAAGCTTTTCTTATTCTTTTGTTTTTACTCGCCATCTTTACAACACGCATTACATTACGTATTTCATGGCACACTCGTTTTATGCATATTTTGCGCCACCTAGTGTTGTGGGTGTATTATTGGCATGTCAAAGTCTAGACCCCGAATATAAGACGACTGCGGTTTTTCAGATGTATTTCCAAGAAAAAAACATTGTCTTATATTCGGGTCAATACGGTATTACCAACCAGCGCTGTATGTAACTATAAAACATAAACTTGCTCTAAGGTTAACAGTGGATACATATAATTCAGCCAATCAAAAGCTCTACTAGTCACTTTTCTTTTAGTTCATAATTGTCATCCACGGCACATCAAAGCTAATGGACTTTCAACCAGAATATTATAGCTTTTGCTTCTATATTTTGTACACACACACACACACACACTAGCGAACACACAGTCTATTTCAAGCGGCTGGTGCCCTGTCCGTTGTGAAAAGTGAGAAGCAAAATAGCACAGCAGGAGTTCTATTGATCAACAAATGACAAGCTGTTGTCTGAGAGACCCCTAAGTGGGTCTGTGATTGTAAAGATGAATGGTGCAATTCTACAGTCTGTGTCCACCTAAAGATTATTGTCCCAAACCAGCATGGGCTTATTGATCAATATCTGATCCAAACCGACAAGTCTGATTTTAGAGTTAGCACAAACATATCCGAGTCAAACAAAGACTATAAGAGTCACTGTTTTCACTTATTCGAATGACTTCTTTAAAGAATATCTGTGCAAATCAGGGCCCAGTCTATGAAGTTGGTGAAGTTTCTCTGAAAAAAAAAAAATAACTGCAAGAGTCAAACAAAGACTATAAGAGTCATTGTTTTCACTTATTCGAATGACTTCTTTAAAGAATATCTGTGCAAATCAGGGCCCAGTCTACGAAGTTTGTGAAGTTTCTCTGAAAAAAAAAAAATAACTGCATGAGCCACCAAATATCAAATTCACGATAAAAGTTGACTCTTATGAGTCAGTTCTTTGTAACGGACAAGATAAAAAGACAAAAACATTGCTTGTGATTTATCAGCGGTTTGTGAATCGCGAGTCATTTGCCCAATTCAGAGTTGCCAACTATTACAATGATTTTTCTATCGATACTATTATAATTTGTATTATTACATTTTATTTTTAGTTACATTTTATAGTTTTTGTAATTGTGTTACTATTAAACTATAAAACTATTACACTTGATCAGTCGTATATGTTTAGATGTTTATTACTTTTTATTTCATTTCAGTTTATTTCATCTAGTTTTAGTTATTTTAGTAGATTCAGTTAAACTAAATGAAAATAAGAAATGCTTTCTTAGCAACAAGTTGACACATAAGTCTAGTTTTTATATTTTATTTAATTTCAGTTAATTTTATTTCAAGTAACCCATTTTGGTCACAAAAAATAACTGCATGAGCCACCAAATATCAAATTCACGATAAAAGTTGACTCTTATGAGTCAGTTCTTTGTAACGGACAAGATAAAAAGACAAAAACATTGCTTGTGATTTATCAGCGGTTTGTGAATCGCGAGTCATTTGCGCAATTCAGAGTTGCCAACTATTACAATGATTTTTCTATCGATACTATTATAATTTGTATTATTACATTTTATTTTTATTTAGTTTTTGTAATTGTGTTACTATTAAACTATAAAACTATTACACTTGATCAGTCGTATATGTTTAGATGTTTATTACTTTTTATTTCATTTCAGTTTATTTCATCTAGTTTTAGTTATTTTAGTAGATTCAGTTAAACTAAATGAAAATAAGAAATGCTTTCTTAGCAACAAGTTGACACATAAGTCTAGTTTTTATATTTTATTTAATTTCAGTTAAATTTATTTCAAGTAACCCATTTTGGTCACACTTTATTTTAAGGTCCAATTCTCACTGTTAACTAACTATTAACTATGACTGTTGACTCAATAATCTCCTAATATGCATCGTATTAATAGTTAATAAGGTAGTTGTCAAATTTAGCTATGGGGTGGATTAAGAATCTAAAATATAGTCATGCAGAATAAGATATTAATATGTGCTTTATAATAACGCCAATATGCTAGTAATATGCATGCTAATAAGCACTAGTTAATAGTGAGCAATCGGTCCCCAAACTAAAGTTTTACTGTATATTTGTTCTAAAAAGTAGTGCTTTTAAAACTACCTTGCTGCTTTACAACTGTGGACAAACAAGCTATATGCAGGTTTCTATTGTTTTCTATTGTATTCTTTTTTTTAAATAGAGCATGCAAAAATAAGTTGGCACGTGTTGGATCCTGAAAACCACAAATAAGCACGTGATTGATTCAGTCCATGTCATCAAAATATCACTTCAGCCTGGTGCAATTCAAAGTTATCCTAATGTATGTTATGTATAGATTTGCGATACTTACATCAGTCTATTTAGTGACTGTTTGTTAATGCCAATGTGTAAATACATATATTCACAACAAAGTTTTGTAAAATAATACAATTCCATAATACATTAATAATGCTATTCAGAAAGAAAAAAACACATTCAAATATTAACGGTTGTTGTTTAGCATATTATGAGGTCTGATTATTAGTTTGAATAAACTGAATCACTTAGTAATTGATGTTAATTAATATGCCAGGGCACATAATGGTGAGTAATCACATACTTCTCCTTCATCTATCCAAATATTTGATATTTTAAGTGAGCGTGCAAAGAGCCAACACTGTGATCAAGTGTTCATAAACTTTCAGAGCTGCAGTAGTGAAAAGACAAATGGTCAGTCGCGCGACTCCAACAGCAGCCTGAAACCCCAGCCTCTCTCCATCGCAAAGAGTGTCCACTAATGCTGCATTGGCAGAAGCCAGAATAGACACCATACATCATGAATGCAAATGAAGTGCTTGATTTGACATTTCCAATAAGCCTGTCTCAGTGTACCAGTGGGTTTAGCCAATTAACCATGTCAGTAATCAATTCCTTCAGAGCCCTGTGCTAAGTCCTCACTTCTCCTTGCACATAAATCAAAGACAGATTAGCCGATCAGTTACCCAGATGCACCAAACTAACGACCCACTTTAGAATGGATGAGAGTGGAAATGAAAGTTAATGGACTCTGTTAGGATGACACCAACAGAGCCGTTTTATACCTTCACAAATGCTCTCTGTGAGGAAAGAAAATGATGTTGTTCTACAAATGTGAATGTCATTTTAATTACCATCAAACAGAGAGAACTATTTTATATGACTAAGGTGATTTTTTTTATATAACTTATGTATATATATATATATATAGTAATATGAACACAACCTTCACACACATCTGATTGACAGATAAACCACACATTTCGTTGTTGTTTTATTTTGTGGATATTTTAGCAAATTTCAGTTCAGTTTAATAACATTAAATTAAAGAGGGTAAACTTTATCAGTCAGCTGAACTGTGCACGAATGTTTTAAACACTTTGGTTACATTTTTGGTCATATGTTCTTTCATCTTACTTTAACCAGTTTATTTTGTCGTTGACATTTTGTCACTGAAAGGTTTCTTTAAAGGTGTATGTAGTTCACCCAAAAATGAAAATTTGTAAAACTGTATTCATCCTCAAGCCATCCAAGATGAGTTTGTTTCTTCATCAGATTTGGAGAAATGTAGCATTGCATCACTTGGAGAGTCCAAACAGCTGATAAAAACATCACAATAATCCACAGCACTCCAGTCCATCAGTTAACATCTGGAGAAGACAAAAGCTGCGTGTTTGTAAAAGACAAATCCATCATTAAGATGCATTTAACGTCAAACTGTTGCTTCTGACTAAAATATGAGTCCATAATCCATAATAACGCTTCCTCCGATGAGAAAGTCTGTCTCCTCTTGTCTCTCACATCAATTTCCACTGACATACAGTATGTGTTTAGAGCTGTTCACTCCTAATTTGGACAAGATGGCTTTTTCACTGGAGAAAGCAATATTATGGATGATTTGTATTTCAGCTGGAATCAATAGTTTTGATGTTAAAAATGATGGATTTGTTTCTTACAATCATGCAGCTTTTGGCTTCTCCAGATGTTAACTGATGGACTGGAGTGCTGTGGATTATTGTGATGTTTTGATCAGCTGTTTGGACTCTCATTCTGACGGCACCCATTCACTGCAGAGCATCCACTGCTGAGACACTGATGTAATGCTACATTTCTTTAAATCTGATGAAGAAACAAACTCATTTACATCTTGGATGAATTCTCAGCACATTTTCATTTTTGAGTGAACTATTCCTTTAACCTCGAGTGCTATTTTTCTTTGTGTGTCCTCTTTTGTAATGCTTTCAAGGTTTTGTCAGGATCTGCACTATTTTACTTTTTAATATATAAAGTTTCCTGTTCCATCTTCCGTCTAATATCTTTAGATCGTTAGAAACAGCCCTGACCATGAAAAAGATAAGTTGGAGATGGTGAGAACTAACTAACCTGTTCGCCAATTATTAGTGTCATGCAAACAATACATTTTATACGCGTGGCAGCCAGAGGCGCAATGAATGTTCGTTAAAACTTAAAGAAAGCATGAATTTTGAATGAGGGTGAATTCACAGCTCAAATATGAGGTGCTGACTAATGACAGCCTAGCTGCACATCGCTGGCCTTTACGTCACACGCGGAGAATCATGTAGAACTTGATTCTCACAAACATTTCATTACGCACTGAAAGAGATGATATTAAATTTAGAACAGCCAATCAAAAGTTTGAGGGTTTTAAACATTAACATGCTGAAAATACAAGACGCCACAGACACAATTACTCAACTGGGCACAAAAAACACTTACTGACATCAAAGGAAAATAAATTGCTCTTAGAAAATTGAGACAGCAAAACATTTTAAGATGTTTAAAAAACTGTAGGAATCACAACTCTTCCAATCTATATGCAACGCATCACGCATATTTTTTTGTGTACCAGAGATACAGCCCAGAGCAAAGACAGATTTGCTTGTACAATGTTTTGATAGAGAAGCAATTTCAAAAAGTCAGTTCCAGGGGAAATATGTCCTCGTCTTCCTGTGCAATGCAGCTTTAGTACTGAAAATAAGAGATATTTTATCTGCTGTTCAACATAGTGAAAAAGTTTCATAGTTAATAAGTGTTTCTCCAACCGTTTTACTTGCAGAGTATTCCTACATACGGTATAATCAAGACACGCTTCCTGATTAATAGACAGCTGAATTTGACACAAAAAAAGTCACTTTCCTCATTTATAAAAAATGTGCAAGAGAATAATCTGTGAAAACCCATAAATAAGGATGCAATATTATTCACAAGTCAAGCGTATGCTCCTAACGCTGCATATAAAGGCTGATTCTATCACATTCAGCTCCTCTGTTCAGGAGTTTCCTATAAACACACAATGAACAATGTAGAAAAGCCAGTAGCATTTTATCACCAAAAATGGGATAAAATGCATCAGCCACAAGCGGAATGGGAAAAAATTACATTAAGGCCACCTAGTGTCTTCTAACAGTCCGCACAAAATAGACCTTGAATCTTGTAAATGCCGGTATAATATAATGTTGATGGCTCTGGAAAGTCAATGCTAATCAGCCTGTCTGATGCATTGAACACGGTGGCCTTCCTTTAATCATGTATTTTGTTAGTAGTAGATGCCTATTCCTCACGGCTCACTTCCAGCAACAAAACACAGGCTGGTGATTTATCTGCAGACATCACAAGAGGCACGTCGCTCTCGTAATCTCACACAAAGGCACAGAAGCATGCGGTTCCCAACAGAAACATGAAATCACCTGCTGCACAAACATTTACATGTTCCCATTTCCTCACATACCTGATCGCAGCTTTGAGATCAGATCAGCTTCTGTGCACCTGATTGAGGTCTTGTCACTGCATGTTTATGAATGTCTACATGTGCTGACTAGAGACAGACATCAACAGCGACTGCACTTGGGTTCCGGAAGATGTTTCAGAAAATTCCTCAAACCAAATCAACCAGCGTTGAGAGGGATCACATTACACACTTTTTGTTTTAAAGTAAAAATTGGAGAACTACTAATCCCAGAAAGTGTTGCGATTTACGTCACTGAATTAAAAGGTACTGTCTGTGTTACTGACTTATTGTCCATAATATAAAGTAATATAATATTCATTTAAATATAGCAAGAAAATAGTATACACAACAATATATATCACCATTTAAAAGTTTAAGATCAGTTTTTTATGTTTTTGAAAGAAGTGCCTTAATGCTCACCCATGCAGGCTGCATTTATTTGATCAAAAATACAGTAAAAACAGTAATATTGTGAAATATTATTACAAAATGTATTCATGTGATGGCAAAGGTGAAACATTTTTTACTATTTTCAGTGTTTGTTGCTTAATATTTTGTGTGGTACATTTGATACATAATCAATGTATCAAAAAATAAAAAATAGCATTCATTTAAAATATAATTTGTTGTAACATTATAAATATCTATTGTCACTTTTTTCAATTTAATGCATCATTGTTGGATCAAAATAAACAATGTGCATATAAAAAAGTGAATGTTAAAATGTGTATGTATATATATATAACCATATAAATAAATAGTTTTTGTGTAGGATGTTCAACTTTGGCTATTAAATGTGATTTATTTGTATTTTTAGTGGTAAAAATCACTGATTTGTGGGTTTGAAGCACATACTATCACCTAATAATCTCAGAGGTCATGGTAAATTCATCTTTAAAGGTACAAGCATATGCTGACATTAAAAATTCATATCTCCATGAAGAAAATGAATGTGATTTTTGCATCTGGAACCGCACTGTAGCGCTCTATAGAAAGTTAACACTACAGTCTATCAAAGCCAACTTGTTTTGTGTCACAGTTCAGATGAACCCTAAATGCGTCAGCTGCATGGAGGATGACTATCAAAAAGCAGATATAATCCGTTGAAATAAAGCTTGTAATTGGCCATGCCTGGAGTTATTTAAAGGTTGTCGATAGGTTCACTCGCAGGACTAAGAGTTCACTTCAAACAAACACACCAACAGAGCTCCGGGCTGCTTGCCAAAGTCTCAGGACAACAGGCGCACACAACCGATCGCACTTCAAAACAACACTTTCTTATTTACTGACCGCAGAGAAGCCAAAAACAGGAGGAACAAACAAAAATGGCAATTAGTTACACACAATTGACTACCTCAGAAGGTGAAATGCAACATTGCAGTCATTTAGCCAAACTGGGAGGTTGGATTCTGACAGTGAGCATTTATCCTTGTTGCCGGAAAGACAATGGGATGAGAAAGGGCAAAACTCGATGGTTTGGTCTGTATCGGGAGGCTGCTCTGGTAATGCGGGGCCATGCTATAGCAGGCTGCATTAATGAAACATTGCCGTCTGCACTTCCAGCATGCCTTGTGGCTTGAATAGAGATAAATCCTCCTCAAACCCAAAGCCTGAGAAGTTTGGGAGCTAAAATGAATTGTGAAAATTTGAATGCATAATAGAATAAACTCTTGTTACACATGCAGATTTCGTACTTATCCGTTCTGGTGTAATTGCCACCTGTACACTATCTGTACCGACTGACAAAAAGCCTCTCATACCCGCAGGATATATAAAACACAAGAGAGTGCAAATGCGGGGGCGCTTCTATTTGTATTCAGAAGAGATTGCATAGTGAGTGAGCGACTGTTTAATTTCAGCCATTCTGCCGAGTTATAAAACAAGCATTAATTAAAAAAAATGTCTAGTTAAAAATCAGGTGTCGGCAGATTCTCATATGCACCGATGGCTTGTCAAGCCTCAACACCCCCCACAACAAAAGGCTTTTATCTTAAGACAGGGCGCGATGACATTACAGCAGCCACAGAACCTGTTGCTTCATAATGGTAGCAATTAACTTATCTGCATATTGTCCTTCACTGAGCGCGGAGCAAGAGCATGACTCATCTCATTTTTTCCGGCCATTGTGTGGTTGAGAGACTAATATCATTAAAAACAAGGCCAGCGTCAGTCCTCCTCTAATGACTGATTCTCAGGGTAAGAATGGAGCTCAGGACTCGGCTTCTTTATCATGCAAATATACTCATAAGTAACCCGCACTCCGCTCGTGAACAGGTTAGAGGTTGGTCATTATTATGGACTAAATAGCCAAAAATGTAAATGTTAAACGGTTTTTGAAGTGTACAACGTACAAGTGTCCATGTTAAACTGTTAAACACTGTCACAATAGCTTTGTTTATACATAATCTAATTGCTTGACCTTGTTTAAAATACACAAACAAAAACATTGCAATAAATAAATACAATTTAACATTTTCTGAAGAGAATATGTTATAGCTATATGTTTGCTAGGGTGTTTTGGGAGGTTGTCAGAGCGTTGCTATAGCGATATGGTTGTTAGGGTGTTTCGGACGGTTGTCAGAGAACTGCTATAGCGATACAGTTGTTAGTGTGTTTTGGGTGGTTGTTGAAGCGTTGCTATAGCGATACGGTTGTTAAGGTGTTTCGGGTGGTTGTCAGAGAACTGCTATAGCGATACGGTTGTTAAGGTGTTTTGGGTGGTTGTTGAAGCGTTGCTATAGCGATACGGTTGTTAAGGTGTTTCGGGTGGTTGTCAGAGAACTGCTATAGCGATACGGTTGTTAAGGTGTTTTGGGTGGTTGTTGGAACGTTGCTATAGGGATACGGTTTTTAGTGTGTTTTGGGTGGTTGTTGAAGCGTTGATATAGCAATACGGTTAGTGTGTTTCAGGTGGTTGTCGCAGAGTTGCTAAAGCCATACAGTTGTTAGTGTGGTTTGGGTTGTTGTTGAAGCGTTGCTATAGCGATACGGTTGTTAAGGTGTTTTGGGTGGTTGTTGGAACGTTGCAATAGGGATATGGTTTTTAGTGTGTTTTGGGTGGTTGTTGAAGCGTTGATATAGCAATACGGTTAGTGTGTTTTGGGTGGTTGTTGAAGCGTTGCTATAGCAATACGGTTAGTGTGTTTCAGGTGGTTGTCGCAGAGTTGCTAAAGCGATACAGTTGTTAGTGTGGTTTGGGTTGTTGTTGAAGCGTTGCTATAGCGATACGGTTGTTAAGGTGTTTCTGGTGGTTGTCAGAGCGTTGTTACAGCGATACACTTTTGTTCCAGGTGGTTGTCGGAGCGTTGCTATAGCTATACAGTTGTTATGGTGTTTCGGCTGGTTGTCGGAGCATTGCCATAGTAATATGGTTGTTAGGGTGTTTCGGGTGGTTGTCGGAGCGTTGCTATAGCGATACAGTTGTTAGGGTGTTTCTGGTGGTTGTCGGAGCGTTGCTATAGTGATACAGTTGTTAGGTTGTTTCGGGTGGTTGTCGGAGCGTTTCTACAGCTATACAGTTGTTAGGGTGTTTCAGGGGTTGTCGGAGCGGTACCATAGCGATACGGTTGTTAGTGTGTTTTGGGTGGTTGTTGAAGCGTTGCTATAGCGATACAGTTGTTAGGGTGTTTCTGGTGGTTGTCGGAGCGTTGCTATAGCGATACAGTTGTTAGGTTGTTTCGGGTGGTTGTCGGAGCGTTTCTACAGCGATACAGTTGTTAGGGTGTTTCAGGGGTTGTCGGAGCGTTGCTATAGCGATACAGTTGTTAGGGTGTTTCTGGTGGTTGTCAGAGAGTTGCTATAGCGATACAGTTGTTAGTATGTTTTGGGTGGTTGTTGAATCGTTGCTATGGCGATACGGTTTTTAGGGTGTTTCAGGGGTTGTCGGAGCGGTACCATAGCGATACGGTTGTTAGTGTGTTTTGGGTGGTTGTTGAAGCGTTGCTATAGCAATACGGTTGTTAAGGTGTTTCTGGTGGTTGTCAGAGAGTTGCTATAGCGATACAGTTGTTAGTATGTTTTGGGTGGTTGTTGAATCGTTGCTATGGCGATACGGTTTTTAGGGTGTTTCAGGGGTTGTCGGAGCGGTACCATAGCGATACGGTTGTTAGTGTGTTTTGGGTGGTTGTTGAAGCGTTGCTATAGCAATACGGTTGTTAAGGTGTTTCTGGTGGTTGTCAGAGAGTTGCTATAGCGATACAGTTGTTAGTATGTTTTGGGTGGTTGTTGAATCGTTGCTATGGCGATACGGTTTTTAGGGTGTTTCAGGGGTTGTCGGAGCGGTACCATAGCGATACGGTTGTTAGTGTGTTTTGGGTGGTTGTTGAAGCGTTGCTATAGCAATACGGTTGTTAAGGTGTTTCTGGTGGTTGTCAGAGAGTTGCTATAGCGATACAGTTGTTAGTATGTTTTGGGTGGTTGTTGAATCGTTGCTATGGCGATACGGTTTTTAGGGTGTTTCAGGGGTTGTCGGAGCGGTACCATAGCGATACGGTTGTTAGTGTGTTTTGGGTGGTTGTTGAAGCGTTGCTATAGCAATACGGTTAGTGTGTTTCAGGTGGTTGTCGCAGAGTTGCTAAAGCGATACAGTTGTTAGGGTGTTTCTGGTGGTTGTCAGAGCGTTTCTACAGCGATACAGTTGTTAGGGTGGTTGTCTGAGCATTGCTATAGCGATACAGTTGTTAGGGTGTTTCAGGGGTTGTCAGAGCATTGCCATAGTGATATGGTTGTTACGGTGTTTCGGGTGGTTGTCGGAGCGTTACTATAGCGTTACAGTTGTTGGGGTGTTTCGGGTGGTTGTCGGAGCATTGCTATAGCGATACCTAGAAAAGAAACAGAACATCTCACCTCAACGAGTCTGTTTATTCACGTCTGTATAACAAGCACTGCAGGAAGAGTTACATTAGGCATTTGTTCAAATTCCAAAGCCTAATTATCAGCTATCCAAATAGTGACGCTTGCCTCAGCAAACACCTCAAATTAAACATGATGCATTATGCTAAATGAGTATTTTTTTCCTTAGGGAAAGATTTATTGAATATATAATTGGTTGCACCATATGATGGTATCAGTCTGTTTTGCATTTAAATTGTCTTTCTGTCCACATCTGTATTCATTTAAAAAAAATTACATATTTGACCACCCAACACAGGTGTTGTATGTTTAGTCATAGCTATTCGTAGATGCTTTTCAGACAAAAGTGTGTGTAAAGCCCAATGTATACTTCAGTTTTTATGTGTACATGAGGGTCCGCGTACAGTGCAAATAACACACATTTTGTCAGCAAAAAGGTATGTGTGTACTGTATGCACAGTGCTGTATAGACTACTTACAAATTGTAGTCCATAACTAATTACAAATTACTATGGATAACACTTATTAGGTAATGTAGTCTGCCTACTTGTGGATTACTTTTGACATTTGACCTTTATGACCTTGTTTATCACATAGACTTTAATGTGATTATTGTGTACCATACTGATTAAAACAAACAAACAAACAAACAAACAAAATACACCGTACATGTACAAAGACAAAGTATGCTTTGTGCTTAACAGCTTATTCAGAAGGGCCCTTCAGATTGACTGTTATAGGAGCAGTTCAGAGGTTGAAATTCCCTTTCATTTTCCATCATTCACAAGCTACGATCTATGAAAAACATTTTACATTCATTCATACAATACTGAATCAATGAAAAATTATAAATGCAATAAATGAATTGTGGATGAAATACAGCAGTCCTTTCATTGGGTTTCCCCTTTCTTTGAGAACAGAGCATCAGGATGACCGCATACGAATGAGATCTGCACCAAGAATTTTAATTAGATTATTTTTTCCAAACTCGAAATTATTCAGGTCATGGAAAATGGTGTTTACATGCTGATTTCTTGCTGTCTGATTATTCAAAAATTCCAGCTGTCTAATTATTGCAGTCTGTTTACACTGTGGTGATGAGTTCAGTGTTTAATCATATGACCCCTGATGCATGTCCGTTTTTCTACGATTAACCCTTGACTCATCTCGTGCAGAGCTCAGAGAAAGCGCTGGGAATGTGAAGCAGGATGACAGCACTTCCGAGCAGACATCATCACAAGCTCTCTGTCACCGAAGGCGACTGCAGCAGAAGACGGCAGGTCCGTGTGCATGGCAAAGTGTTCCATCAGAAAGAAAGATGAGAGCTCTTTCTAATGAGACTCTTAGAGGTCTGTCACAAATTGATCTTTGTCAACCTACGCTCTGTTCGGCAGGCTGCGTAAAACATCCAGAATGACTGCAAGTCAGATGCAGAAAACTGTCTTGCAGTTAATAGTATTATGGTTGTTTATTAGAGGCTGCATAATGTGTTGATCTACACCTGGACTAGTGGCAGAAATTAAAGGCTGGTTCATCCCCAAAAAATAAAATGTATAAATATGCAATTTAAATATAAATAAATTAATAAACAAATAAGCAAGCTGTTATTTTTCTGTGGGAAACAGTTATTTCTGAAAAATATTTAAGCAGCTCTTGCTGAACAAGATTGTCATTGAATTAGTGCTGAACTGTATTTTGGTCTGTGCCTCACATAATCTTCAGATACTCTTAGAGTCTTTTTATGCTACTTTTATGTTGTTGTTGTTTTTTATGTTGTTTGTCCATTTTGGAGCTTCAAAGCCTTATAAACTGTATTGTAAGAGCTGATATTTTCATGGTCCATGGCAGAAAAATAACAGCATACGGGTTTGATATAGCATGAAGGTTAGTAAACAATGACCTTTCATTCTAAATATTACTTTAATTTTGTTTATTAATCAATATTTACGCCCTGGAATTTATTTTAAAGGGTATTTCATACCTTTTTGAAGGCATTTTGTTCTCTAAGCACAAGAAAACACTGTAAATAATGTTAAATTCTTAAAGGCCATTATTTATCAAATATTATTATTTTATTATTAATATTATTAAATATTATTACAATATTAGATGCTACACAACAATAAAAATACTAATAAATAAAATCATCGCAAGGCTTTTTTTTTTTGGCTTCCCCATTTTTATTTGATTTATTTATTCATTTTTTAATGTATTCATTATTCATTCATTTTGGTGGGATTTTATCACATCCTGAGCCCTGTTTACCCCATTACTTCTGACCTTTAGCTGAACTATCTTGGCTAAAGGAAACAATAGCAAACACTGGTCCAAGATGTACTGTTTGACTCGTATCTGTTCCTCCTCAGGCCAACACTGCTGATACATACATATTTATTTCTCTGATCTATAACAGAATCTTATGAGTTTGCTCTCGGTGACAACCAATTGTAAAGGAACTAGATTGAAACAAATTACAGCTATAAATAGAGCGTAAACCAGAGAATATGATGAACCAATGGCAGCGTCAGTAAGGTCATCCAGTAGAGGGCATGGAGATGTTTGAGAGCGTGTTATCCATCACACAGCTCCCCTGAGATCGCACAGGGCTTCAATTACACGCATCTCTCAGGCTGTATCACGACGCGCTGCATGTGAAAGAGCCAACAGCCATCAGAATCAAGATAACTGCATTCAGTGGCAACTTCAACACATTTCAGTGAGCCGTGGGACGGCGTGCAAGCTCTTATCAGAGCTATTTTTTATGCGTTTAATTATCAACTCGAGATACATTTTCACTTGCTGAAAATACCGATTGTAGTAAAACCAGATTAATGAGGCAATGTAGTAATCAATGCTGGGTCAGAAAGTAAGGATAACTTTAATCATCTTCCCAGGGGAAAATTATGGTCAAGAATAATTTCCTACTCCGCAAGTTGATAAAAAAAAGAACGAGAGAAGGTGTAAAGGAAAAGCTACTAAATTTTCTCTCACTGGATTTCTGAGTTAAAACAAGCAGCTTCTATGAAAGTCAAAAGCTGAAACAGTAAAGAATAAGAAAATGTAAAAATATTCAGCACCTACAATGTTTATATTTTTCGCACAACAGTGGATGACGACAAGAAAGGGTTTTCAGGCATCCGAACAATAAAGTGTTAAATGCAGCTTTTAATTTGTTTTCTGTACATTATTTTTGATACATTTCTGTACAGGTGTCCTTTTTCATTTTATTTTTCTGAGTAAAAAATATAATGACCATCACACATGTTTACCATTATTTAGAGTGTAATAATATTTCATGTAACAAAAAATCTTGTCAGGCATACTTAGACCCAGAATGATTCGATTCATTAAAAGACTCTATTTAAGGATCACAATGCAGCCCTCAAAAACGAATTAATTGTCATCTTCAATCTTTACCAATCTTTGCCACGATCCTTCAAACAACTAGGTTTCCCCATTTGTCAGCAAGAAGTTTTTAATCATTTAAAGTGCAATACAATTTAGCATGAACACTTATTCTTTTATATATTTTAATAAGGACAGGTCAGAATAAGTATGTTGTTAGGACATCGATATATCTTTTCATATATGTTTTCAGTGTTGGGGTAACACATTACAAGTAACGTGAATAAGTAATCAGATCTTTATTACAAGTAACTACACTAATAAAGTTACTTTGTTCTCCCATTACTGACTGACATCTCTCGTTTTGCCTTGTTGAAAGAAATTGTAAGTAAGTGTTGCGTACATGATGTTCACAAAACAGATTCAGTTTTCCACAAAATCAATAAAAATTGTGAAATGCAAACTAAGAATATGATGCAAACCGGTAATAATTATGGTAAATAGCACTCAATTCCTTTGTTTAATCGCATTTTATTAAGCAATGTCTTTGCTGCTGACCTTCGATGATCCAATTCAACTAATAAGCATAAAAAAAGATTGCAATCCAGAATGGCAGCATAGCTGAAAGGTTTGTTTGAGCTTTTTTATATGCAGACAAACAAGCAAGCCAAGCACAGACGAGAAAAAGTAGCGCACAAGTAACAATGCATTACTTTCTATAAAAAGTAACAAAGTAACTTATTTAGTTACTTTTTTAGGGAGTAACGCAATATAGTACTGCATTACTTTTAAAAGTAACTTTCACCCATATTTTGACATTTTATTTTCACAAACGTTATTTGAAACATTAAAGCAGATACTATTTGCATTTGATATGCCTTCTATGTATGTAAAATCACTTTTGTAAATGCAATTTGTTGCGCCTCTTCTTGGACCCATGCCTGTGAGAGTGTATCATACACATATAGCCTGTGCATGAGATAATGTTATTCTATGCAACAAACCCTTCAGAGAAAAAAAATCCTGATAACAAACGGTCAGATATTCTCCAGGAGTGACATCATATCCAAATAGTGTTGCTTCATTACTTCTGACAACATTCTTGTGGAATTAGATTGGATAATTTGTAGGAAATGAGGGAATAAACAATCCACGAGTGCGTCCGGATTGATTTTCCATTGACTTCAGGCATGACTATATAAATACGCACTGATCATGTGAGTTGATAAATCCACTGTTCTCAGGAAATAGGTGTATCATTATGTTGAAAAGTGGCTTACTTTGCATGCATATGGTAAGTTGTTAATTGTAGAGATGCTGGCTAGCATTACTGCACATGTGCGGCCTTCTTTTAACGGCAGACTCATTCCCCATGTTCACCGTCAATGGGCCTTTAATCGTATTTCAGAAAGTTTAATTATGAAAAATGAATGTGTTCAAAGCACTTTGGTTGTGTTTTATGAAGGTTGTAGTGAGACATACAAAAACAGCCATTTAAGCTAATTATAGAGTAGCATCAAGCTGGCGCGAAAACACGGTTTGTTTGGCATTGAAAAATATGACACGCTAAATGAGCGGCGCTCAGACTTTCAGCAGGCACTCGAGAGCTCCTCATTACTGCCTCCTCTTGCCTTTGTCTGATCTACACAAACTGACTGACTCAGGTCATCTGTAGGGCGCTTGGCGTGCTGTGCGTGCTTCACTGTAGGAAAGAGAGTTTCCGATTGTTGTGCGACAGGCAAAGTATGTCAGGACCCATCTCCATCTGCGTCTTTCTAGTACTCAGGGCATATGAACTGCGTAACTATACAACCTATCTGTGTCTGTCCGTTCCTTTGAAATGTTTTGGGCATTTCTGTTGTCAGTCTACAGCAGTCAAAGCCTGAAATTGTGCACTTACGCAGAAAACCCCCGAGAGAAGAGTAGAGATGCACTCTGTATCGCTGCTAAAGATGAGAAAATCAGAAACTGAGGAAATAATCAAACAGACTCTCCTGTCTTGCATTTTCCAAGTCATTTTAATGAATCCATTTATAAATTGAAGAAATATTACATAGATTGCGTGTGTGTGTGTGTGTGTGTGTGTGTGTGTGTGTGTGTGTGTGTGTGTGTGTGCGTGTGCGTGTGTGTGTAAATACAAAAACAATTTTACATTTTGAACTGTTTCCAACATTGATCATAAATCAGCATATTAGAATGATTTCTGAAGGATCATGTGATACTGAAGTAATGACGCTGAAAATTCAGCTTTGCATCACAATAAATTATATTTTAAAGTATATTAAAATAGAAACTGTTATTTTAAATTGCAATAATATTTCACAGGGCTTTTTTCTGTATTTTTGACCAAATAAACACAGCCTTGATGAGCACAAGATGAAACTTCGGTAAAAAATATTTAAAATCTTACTGATCCCAAACCTTTGAACGGTAGTGTATATATATATATATATATATATATATATATATATATAGGTTATATAATATATATTACTATTATATTAATATTCATACATTATGTATTTATCAATTTTGTTGTATGTATTAATTTTTTATATTGCATTTAATTATTATTATTATTATTGATGTTGTAATGTACACTGATATATATACAATAAAAACAAAAAAGTTGTATTTAGTGTGCATTGTCTTTATATATGTGTGTTGTGTTACTTTGGTAATGCTTTTCAAACAAAAGGCTGTAACTGTATGTATATATTATTAGTTGTATTTATTATGCATTTATTTAGTGTGCTTTTATTTTTGATGTCACTAAATGATGTTCTGATTTTAATACTACATATAGAAAACCACATAAATAACGTGAAATATGGAATAAGGTCGTTACCATCACTGCACCGTGGTACTCTCGCCTTACTTTTTCACAATGGTTTCAGCATAATTACTTTAAATATTGGAAGCTACAGTTTCAAAGCACCGCATTATTTTTAAATACCATAAATGTTCTTCATCTGTCTACTGGCTTGTAATTTATGGCTATTATAATGATTTAAGAGTAGGTAATTTCATGGCGTCTCGTCATGAGGAGCGGCAAGGCCGTCTCATTTTTCTCATCATGTCAAGAGATGGCGGCGGCCGGCCTTGCTGTGCTTAAGGCAGTGTAAATCTGCTGAACGCTGGGCATACGTGAGAATGTCATGCCATTTCACGCCATCAGTGAGCTACGACTCCAGCTTTACATTATCTGAACACAACTGTAGGTGAATACAAGCTGGGCTACCATGGAATTAGTAAAGCACTAAAAACTTGCAAAGGAAAAAACATTGCATCTGCGCAGTGCTTTCAGCAGCCAAACACACAATGAGAAGAACACTCTCTCTGTTCTGGTCTAGACTGAACACATGTGCAGAATGCAAATGAAGCACCACATAAGTCTGACCTCAAACCTTGCAGGTATTTTTTTAGCCCAAATTCAATCCCACTCCTCATTGACCCGATTGCAGCATCAGCCATACATCACCAGCATCACTCCTATTCACTTAAGACCGACATATGCTTTCATATAAATAATTAAAGAAAAAACAAATGTATTCATTTGTCAATTAATTGAATTAAATATGTTCCAGCCAAAAAAAGATGACTGCTTCCAGAGAGTATTGGTTCTTCCTTTCTTCCTTTGCAGTTTGGAAATCAAACACAGTGCTGTAATTTTTGCACTAAAAAAAAATTCTATTTTTTTTCTACAATAACAATGCTATTCATATTAAAATACACCTCTTCTATGATGATTTTAAAAGGGTAATACAACTGTCCTGATGTCATAATGAACAAAAAAACCTTGAGTGGAAAACCTTAAGTAGTTTTAAAACATGTATTATTATTATTAATAATATTATTCATTTATATATATATATATATATATATATTGTTTTTTGTTTTATACAGGTTTTAATACATAAAACAGGAAATTATGTAATGGAAAGGATTGTGTGTGAAAGTTCCTTAAATATCATATACTTTTTCATTTTTATGAAAAGGCAAGGTCATACCAGGTTGTAAAATTGCATGTGGTGCAACAAGGAAACATGTTCTCTCATTGAATCACACTACTGTATTACCATAAAGTATTGTATTAAAGAGACGTAGATACGTAAAACACGTAGTTACATTTTAAATGAGCTCCCACATCCTGCAAGAGTGTTTAACACCTATTGCTCATCTCTTGATGATATAATCCATCTCTGAGTTAATGGAACATATGCAGTGAGTAGACATGGATGCTGAAAGATGTTGCTGTAATTTCAGACTCACAAAAATATGATTCACCTGCCAACTTTTACATTAGAGACAGTAAAAGGACAGTTGGATCCTGTAGAGACTGACGCCCACAGAAACTGCATTTCACTCTTGAAGAGAATGATGATTTCATTGCACTGAAGTTTAGAGAGTATCTAAAGCAAAGTGAAAATTATCCCCGACAGAGTGAGGAAACATCGCACCATATGGTGACTCTTCACCCCAGCAGAACGTCTTCTGAGACTCTTTGCCACTTCACATTTGGTGCCCACAGAGCATCTGTATCTCTCTCTCTGCCACAGCAGGTAATGTGCATTAGCAGGTGCGTATGTTACTTTCCAAAATGCCTCTGTAACTCTTTGAAACATATGGCACTGGCATCACTCCTCTGCAGCTACGTGGTACACCGGAGATAAAGTTTTCATACATTTCACATGCATTTTCCAGAACAACGGTGCCAAGTCGACTGCCAATGAGTCTCATCACCCCTCACCGAGCTGCATGATAAGGCTGTCAAAGGATTAACAAATATGACTTATTAGGTAAGACATGTACCGCGTTACGGTTATGTGTATATTTTTTCTCATGCTAATGATTAATTGAAATAAAGTTACTTAGCATCAGGTTTAAGTTGTTACATAAACTCTGTTATTTTTGTTGCGCCTAAAGATGTTAATGGCATGGCACATGAAATGGCATTTGCTATATTCAATCCTCATTGTGATATATTTTTGAGTGAAACAATAATCATTTAGGGCAGGACTTGATTTTAGCAACACAGGCTCATTGAAAAAGCGTACCTGGCAAAGTTGGGGAAGTTACTTTTAAAATACTTTTGCATTGTGTCACTTTACTGTTACTTTTTGTTACATGAGGCTGGACTTGCTTTTTTGTTTTTTGATAACAAAAACAATAAAAGTTATATTTTCGGCAACTGTAAAGGCCATTTCACACCAAAAGTGAAATTGATTTGTTATTTGGAGAAGTAACTAGTTACTAGTTACTTGATAAAAGTAATCTGATTATGTAACTCATGTTACTTTTAACACTTTACCCCAAACACTGGTGTCGGGCATTTCTGCAAAATGATATTATGCTGCTTGTTGCACATTTCCCAACACTTTCTAAGTGAAATGTCCAGTGGGTGGTCGCTAAAGCGTGTTCAGTTTTAACCAAAACTGATGAATGTTTTTCTGGCTATATTTTATTATGCTGGTTGTTGGACGAATCGTGGCAGTTCTAAAGTCAAATAGTGAATGGCGCTAAATATTAATGCTTTCTCGTATTTGGAAATAACATATCAAACGTGAGATCAAAATACATTTGACAAAACAACAATAACATTTTATCTTGCTTCAACAAGTCCTTGAGCTCTTTTATCATAGCTCATGTTTCACAGGACTCATACTCGAGTGCTTCACATAGGAAGTGCAATGCTATACCAGGTGCGCTACAGAGCAAGCTTACTATGTCAGAAAAGCCATACATATGGAGCTGATAATGTGATGTAAGTGTCAAAATGTATTAGTTTGCAAATCATGCACTATGATGAAAGTATTTTGGGGTCAAATCACAGTATTATTCAAGGAATTGCACGAAAATAATTGTCTTTTATTAATCAATTATCTGCTCCTGTAATCAAAATTTGTGTGAAAATAAATAGGCTAAAGTTGTTGGTGTTTTACTGACATTAGTGTTCATTTCTGCTAGAAACCTAAGTGAAATTCTATTTATAGGTGCATTTTTTGAGGTAAATGCATGTTTTTCCATTGAGCTTCGGTTGGATTTTATACATCTTAATTTGATAGGAAAGTGAAAAGTGATATTATTGTTTTTGGCCTCACTTTAGTTTGAGAGATGGAGAAGGTTATGACATTTTGATGAATTATGGAAACTTATTTTCCTAATGGAGACTTAATGAGTTCTCATTTATGTTTCATCTAAGTATTAAAGGGGTGGTTCACTGTTTTTTTTCTAGGCTTGATTGTGTTTATGGGGTGCAGTCTAACATGTGTTAATGCTTAGTTTTTTTAAAAAAAGCATTATTTTTCACATCATTTACCTTTATTCCACACCGCTCTGTCCCTTCTCTGAGAAACGCACTCATCATTTCCTGCTTTTATGAAGCCCCGCCCTCAGAAATAATGGTAGGCATATGTTTTTTGTTTGTTGTTGTCTCATACTTTTAGATACGCTGTTATTTGTAAATGCTACTGCTTATGTTAGCTTTTAATTTACGGTTTTATCCTGATTAAAGCTTTAATACAGTACGGCAACTGCACGTGCGTTCATGTTTAACGCTTCTCATAGCTATGTGCAAATACGTGTATAATTGGAACAGTTCATTGTTGGAGCTGAGCTGAATGAGAGAGAGAGAGATAGAGAGATAGAGAAAGAGAGAGAGAGAGATGCAGAGTGTGTGCAGAGCAGGGAACGCAAGGAACAGTATTAAGAACCGCTTTAGAACATTGATTTTGAAACTTGTGAATCCATTAGAGTCGTTAGAAGACAGAATCACGATTCATATATGAACAGATTTTTACGTGCACCTCTAGTTTTCTCTTCCTCTTCTCTAAAGCAGCGCAGCATGGCCTCGCCTCCTTTGCTGCCTTTTCCCGAGGGCGGGATTTATCTGGGTTTGTGATGTCACAAACCCGGGAAGTAACTCATTGTAGTCCCTACACTCTTAAAAATAAAGGTGCTTCACGATGCCATAGAAGAACCTTTTTGTCTAAATGGTTCCATAAAGAACCTTTAACATCTGAAGAACCTTTCTGTTTCACAAAAGGTTCTTTGTGGTGAAAAAAGATTCTTCAGATTACAAAAAGGAAAGAGATGGTTCTTTAAAGAACCTTTGACTGAATGGTTCTTTGTGGAACCAAAAATGGTTCTTCTATGGCATCGCTGTGAAGAACCTTTTCAAGCACCTTTATTTTTAAGAGTGTACCAGTCGTTTTTGTAGGCATTAAACTGCCAGGATTTTAAAAGACGATATCCCCGTTTGCATTGAACTTTCAGCTTCGTAACTTTGCAGATATTGTTTATGTTCAAACAGCAACATTACACACTAACTAACGTTAAAAAAGTGAAATCGCAATCAACCACCCCTTTAACATCAGAGTAACATCAGTCAGAACTTACAACTACAAAAATAAATTTGAATAGCTCAGATAATTTGGTTTTGGAAGCAGCTGATGAGAAATGTTTACATAAATTCATACTGAAAAATCAGCAAATCTAAACACAGTTTGTGATGTAGAGAAATCTTCTGAAAGACCAGAGGAGACAAATGCGCACGTGCTCCATTAGTCCTCCATTTAATCTCATTACTGTGTAGGAAAAATGATTAAGTTATTAGAAAGATCTCATTTGTGATTTTTCTTTACACTTGGGAGATTTATTAAGAAGCTTAACAGGGTAAATTCTAATTTTAAGTCTTTAATGTCGGCTGTATAGGGATGTCTGCAAAGGCTCTAGTTTAATTCGACTGTTTAAGTTAAAGTTACAGCTAATTCCTATTGACTCTGGGTGAGAGAGTGTGTAAATAGGTCTAATATGGAGCTAACGCTCTCCAGAGGCGGCTCTTTGGCTCTGAGCCACTAGTCTTAAACAGTATTCACGTCGAACCGTCAAATGCTTACTGACATTCTCTTTCCCCAGCTAATTTAGCTCCAACAAGTCATGGTAAAGGCAAGAGGTTGGGTCTTCAATGACGCCAGACACAAAACAATTATGTACAACAACAGTTGCATTGTGACAGAAGCGGAGGAGACACAATAATAGCCTTACGGTGCAATGAATAAACAACTCCAAAAGAATGAAACCCTCAATTTTATTTTAAGCACTCATGAAGAATGGTACAAACCCTCAAGAGATGACGCATCTGCCATCAATGTATGTGCAAATGTTATGTTGAGATAATCTAATCGTTTTCATAACCATCAATATGAGAGTAGTTGTGTGTGCCGTGACCTTGAAGTGAAGCTCTCGCAGACTGAAAGAAAATAGTGAACTAAACTGAAGCGTGATTTAGAAAATGAAAGTATCATACCATAATAATGACTGAAGAATATTGTTGTGTACATTTCACATCATGTTAGCGAGCATGGCTAGACGGTATATTAATCATGACATTGCGGGCAGAGGCTGCAGCCTTTCCTGACTCGAGCAGATGTTGTAAATCCAGCATTATTTTGGCGAGGCAGGTGCCCTCCAGCAGGTTTCGGTCTGTTGCACTGGTAATGGTTTGTTTCCATTCCTGGCGCATTGGACAATAAGCCCGCATGCACTTCCTCAGACCTTTATCATCACCGCAATATGAGGTACTGTGGCATTTCCATTGAACCCAAGATTAGGCTCAGATGTCTCTTTCTCGAAAAGCATCATGACCCTGTGTCCAAAGACCTATGAGTTAAACTGAAGGGAGCTATATGGGGTTAAATATATTTAGCGTGTTATATACGTGCCCCCAGAAGTCTCTGAACTCATGATGCTTCTGGGTATCGGATTTGTCTAGTGAACATCCAAGCAATTGAGATAAGAACTCTCCCAGGATAATTTTTCCTTTGCATTCATGGGCATACTGATTAGACTTTTTTTTATGCAAATTGAATTGAACCGCACTCTCATCCGGGTCACGGCACCAATGTAACCCCTCCGGTTCTACTGCCCTCACTCGCTCCTAGTGGGATTCGAACTGGTGTTTTCTGGCATGGGAGCAAG
>NW_015505689.1:1124889-1127376 GCF_001515645.1 Sinocyclocheilus grahami
AAAAAAAGTAATTGCAACTTTGGCTTTTACATCTCACTATTTTGACTGTTTTTAAAGTCAGTCTTTTTTCATCAGAATTGGACTTTATAACTTGCAAATGCAAGTTTAATTCTCATAATTCTAAGATAAGTCAGAAATGTGAGATATATACTCACAATTGATGGGAAAAAAAGTCAGAATTGTAAGATAAAGAGCTGCAATTACCTTTCTTTATTTATTATTCAGTGGCGGAAACGGGCTTCCATACAAATGTCTTCATTATCATTTTCAGAAGGGCGTAAATTTGGGGCCAGAAAACAAGCATCACAATATGGTTTAATGTGAATATTAAACTTCAAAAGGCAATGATTTAATGCAATATATGTAATCGCTTTCAAAGTAAAAAAGTAAAAACATGGTGCTGATGTGCATTCCACAGGCTTGTTGTTTCAATGTAGTTCACAATAAGTGAATACTGCATATTTATATTGTGATTTATCTTCCTCATCTGTTTGAATGAACAGCTGGAAGTACTAAAGACGTTTCAAAATAAGAGTGTTGGTGTATTTCAGGCTTGTTTTATAATATTGTTGGTTAGTATTTTTATACTGCTTATTATTGGCATTTTGGTTACTACAGTTAGAAATGTGGCATTTAATTTAAAATATAAATAGTTACATAATTATTAAATAAATACATCTTATAGGAGAAATAGTAAAAAAATTAAAATAGTGTATTTTTTGCATTCAAATAAATTAAATAATTTTGTTTGTAAATGTCTCGTCAAATCCTTTTAAAGTTCTTTAGGCACTCTTACATTTTTAATTGCAATGTAAAAACGAAGATTATTGGAGTACGTTTTACAAAAAAAATACTAGGTGAGTCTTTCTGCTTCAGAATTCCACATTTAATCAAATTTATTACTTGTTGATTCTGTAATTATTTGTGAAATTTCATAGCAATTTCTAAATGAAAATAATTTCTACACCATTTTTTTCGGTGTAGGAGCACATGTGCTACTTGAACGAAACAGTATGCCTTCAGACCATCTGCTATACCATGTTCTTCTACTGTATTGAAAAGTACAGTATGTGCATTCTTCAAACCGTTTGTATTAGTAGGTCTGACTGAGGTGAAATATCTTGCTCAAGTGCACATTGGTGATAAATTCACCCCTTGTCAGGTTCAAACCTACAGTACAACCTTCCAGTTATCAGATCATTAACCACTGTGCCACACCACTCCAGATTGATTACTTCATTACATTTCCTATTAAAAATGGCCAATCCAAAACCAAAATCTTCATATGACTCTAGAAACAGTGCCGTATGAACTGCATGCTGCATTGGACCTGCACTTGCCGATAAGCAAGCGTTTTGTAATTTACAAATATATGTAAACATCTGAGTGACCTGTTATTGGTTAAACGCAATTGGTATTGAACCTGAATTTATGTTTATGAAAGTAAGTGATTAAATGGAAAATAATGCATGCATAGCATGTGAGTGTAAGAGCTGTTCAGCGCGAGGAGCTCATTCATTCTGGCTGTCATAAACACTGTGCTGGGACTACAATGAGATCAGACAACCGCATCCATCACTGTTCTACCAGTGACATCCTCATAGTTCTTTACCCCACTATCCAGCTCACTTACTCTCTCTCTCACTCTATCTGACAGAGTTTGTTCTATGGTTCTTCCCGTCTGAAAGCGCCCAGCCTTCTTTGGCATGCACATCCTGCATGGGTAAATAAATCGAAAAAGTGAATCCTTTTACATTTTGACTTGCATGCAAGTGGCAATGAGTTGAAAGTGCTAAAATTTAAATACAGCTAATATCCACAGGTAAATGCTTTGCTGATGATACTCAACTCTATATTTCTTCGCGGCCTGGCGAAACATACCAATTTGAAAAACTAACGGAATGCACAGTCGATTTAAAAAACTGGATGACGAGTAATTTCTTACTGATAAATTCTGAAAAAACAGGTGTTAAATATCGGACCTAAAACTCTGCATGTAATAACCTAGAACACTGTCTAAAACTTGATGGCTGCTCTGTCAATTCTTCGTCATCAGTTAGGAACCTAGGTGTGCTATTTGATAGCAATTTTTCTAGCATTTGTAAAACTGTATTTTTCCATCTCAAAAATATATCTAAATTACGACCTATGCTCTCAATGTCAAATGCAGAAATGTTAATTCATGCGTTTATGACCTCAAGGTAAGATCATTGTAATGCTTTATTGGATGGTTGTTCTGCACGCTAAATGAACAAACTCCAGCTGGTCCAAAATGCAGCAGCTTGAGTTCTTACTAGAACCAGGAAGTACGACCATATTATCCCGGTTCTGTCAACACTGCACTGGCTCCTTATTAAACATCGTATAGATTTTAAAATCTTACTTATTACTTATAAAGCCCTGAATGGTTTAGCTCCTCAGTACTTGAGTGAGCTCTTATTGCATTATAGTCCTCCACATCCGCTGCGTTCTCAAAACTCTGGCAAT
>NW_015505689.1:1127913-1165787 GCF_001515645.1 Sinocyclocheilus grahami
ACAGATCCCCAGTAAAGACCTTGTCTCAGACGACCACCGGGACAAGACCAGAGGAGCCAGTTGAGTCCTCTGCACAATGTGACATTGCTGCAGCCTGGAATTGAACTGCTGGTTCGTCTGGCCAGAGGAGAACTGCCCCCCCAACTGAGCCTGGTTTCTCCCAAGGTTTTTTCTCCATTCTGTCACCGATGGAGTTTTGGTTCCTTGCCGCTGTCGCCTCTGGCTTGCTTAGTTGGGGACACTTATTTTCCAGCGATATCGTCGACTTGATTGCACAGATACTATTAAACTGAACTGAGCGGGACGATGACATCACTGAATTCAATGATGAACTGCCTTTAACTGAAAAATGAGTTTACTATTATCATTTTGCATTATTGACACACTATTTTCCTAATTAATGTTGTACAGTTGCTTTGACACAATCTGTATTGTTAAAAGCACTATATAAATAAAGGTGACTTGACTTTGTTTTAGAGGATACTGTGATTTTGTTAATATAACATGACTGTAATTTGGTTTAGTTCATTATGATATAATATTAGATATTTTAATATTTATGTGAATATGTATGCATTATTTTTGTTGTTATTGTAATATTTTAATAAATTGCATTTATTTTAGGAAACAAATGTTTTTAATATTTATTTAATAAATCTTGAAATAAATCAATCAATATTATTCATATAAATCTTGAAATTAATAAATAATAATAATAATAGTAATTGCCTAGAAGCAAATGCTTGTAAAATTAGGCGTGTAAATAAGAAATGACATGATTTAAGCTAATTAATTATATGATTAATTCTAAAAATGTTTAAAAAGGCTATTTCGAATTTTTGTTTCACAATTCTGACTTTCTTCTTACAATTATGAGAAAAAAAGAGTCAAAATTGTGAGATATAACATAATTCTATTTTCTTCTCGCAATTCCAAGTGTCTTTTTTCTCTTATTGTGAGTTATAAACGTGCAATTGTGAGTTAACATCGCAAAATTGCAAGATAAAGTTAATTATGAAATAAAAAGTCACTAATACCTTTTTATGTATTTTTTATTTCGTGACGGCAGAAACATGCATCCATATTATATATCTGTTCTTCGCTGATGTACGTGACATGTTATTGAAATCAAAGGCATACAAATCACCTACTAAAGAAAAGAGCTCACATTTTATCTTGGAAAACTGACTGTCACCAAGTTTATCTGATGATTTAAAAAAAAATCTACATCAGGAAGCAATGCATGCGGAATATTCCTGGCATTAATTCACCAAGGTGAAAATATGAAGAAAAATTCAAATGTATCAGACATCACAGTGCAAACCAAACACTGAATTGTGCTGCCTGAATTGTGTGTCATGCAAGCAAATAGATTTTCTGTCCTGTAGCTCGTGTGGAGTTGTTAGTCGGGAAGCGCAGATCCACTCGCACACACAGCAGTAAAACAGGTCTGCTTTTTGCTCTCAAACAACACTTTATAAATGTTTTTACTCTATACTATATTATTAATAAAGAGCCTGTTGAGATGCTATTAAAATGGCCTTTCATGTGAAAAGCCTGCTCTGCAAAACTCTGACTGCGCTGCAGATTGTGCTGGAGTCGATGCAGGAGTACGTCTCTAGGGAAGCCCAGAAGACAACAGCTCTTCATGAGAAAAACTAAAAGGCAAGAGAATCAGTCAACGGATCTAACCCGCTGTGACAGACAAACACACACACCAAACCAAAAAACAGGTAAGAAAGACCTTCACAATCTGAGGCCCCCTTACCGAAAAAATCGACTGGCTCTTGTTGAGAAAATGACCTGACATCTAATTCAAGAGATTATTTCCCCCAGGACCCAGCTAAAGACAGAAGCTCCACTTTCTGGTCAATGGCTGACAAAAGAAGGCCTGTCCGCAGAAGACGCCGACCTTGAGGAAGACCATATGAAATCTGTGTTTTTTCCCCCAAATTCAGGGGGGGTTTTCTTCCAAATTCCATTTTTCCATTTTATTTTTTCCCAATTACATTTTTCTGGAGTCTGTTTTGATAGTTAAATGTAATTTTATTCATCAAAAAGCATGTCTAATTTATTGATATCATGAAACTTATACAGGTTAACAGCAATTCAATAAAAGTTTAACGAAATTCTATGAATTTCTAGCTCCTGCATACCTAACTAGTCTTCTACCACGCTACAATCCATCACGCTCCGTAAGGTCGCAAAACTCTGGACTTTTGGTAGTACCTAGGATAGCAAAGTCCACTAAAGGAGGTAGAGCTTTTTTCGCATTTGGCTCCCAAACTCTGGAATAGCCTTCCTGATAACGTTCGGGGTTCAGACACACTCTCTCTGTTTAAATCTAGATTAAAGACACATCTCTTTGGCCAAGCATTCAAATAATGCATCTCATAATCTTTTACTGCAGTTATATCTAATCAAATGCACATTATTATTCTTTAGTTTGGGTTAAAAAAATCAATTTTGCTTGGTTGGAACAGCAGCTACGCTAATTATGTCTCTATTTGTTTCTCTGTTTCTGCTGGGATTAACATCCCGTGGTAACTAGGATTTACACAAGCTTCAGTCTGGATCCAGAACACCTCAGAAGAGATGATGCAACCCCTCAGAGGACCTCAGATGATGCCAACCCTGAAACAACATACAGAACTACCACATTTTGCTATAAGTTTGATTGCATCATATAATAATTGCTGTTAATAGTGTTCATCGTCTGTTTTATTACGTCTTAAATTGGTTTTTCCGTACATTTCTGCCATATGTACATTAACTGACAGTCACCACTGATAAGCTACCACTAAATATTGTAGAAACTTAATTTGCTGTAAAGTTGCTTTGCAATGATTTGTATTGTGAAAAGCGCTATACAAATAAACTTGACTTAACGTGACTTGACTATGAAAAGTTGTATTGTTCCTCAATTTCTTTTTTATCATTATTATTATTATTATTATTTATGTATTTATTTGTTTGTTTGTTTGTTTGTTTATTTGTTTAAATTCTGTGTTTTCCAATTTAATTTTATTTTAATGGTTTAATTAATTTTTAATAATCATTTTAATTAATTAGTTAATTAATTAGTTAATTTTATTTATCTTTTTTTTTTTTTTTGCAATAATAGTATTTAATTACAAACAAACTCTTTCATTTTTGGGGCAAATAAAGTGCTGCGCAACAGAGGTTTACAGTTAAAAAAAATTGCCAAATTCCGTAAATTCTATTTTTATGACTGAATTCCACGATTCCGTCCCGTTTTCCATGTCGCCCTAAGGGACGCCCCAAGGAGGTTTCATTGCAAACGTTCAGAAAAGACAGATCAAAACAACAACATATTTTTCCAAGACCAAAGATCCCACCACTGTGTCCAAAAAAACATACTGCAGGAGCAGTTGGAACGACGCAGAATCCCAAAGATCCCGCTGAGGCTCTTGAGAAAATACATAAGCCCCCTGGTGTTCACCGTACTATCAGACTTCAGCACAGACTCCGGCTACGGTTGTTTGTTCGTCTTAAACTGGCACTTACACTGTCAAACAGCTAAAGCCCTCTATTTGAAGTTGTGTTACAGAGAAGCCGGCTACATTTACATGCAGAGCAATATTCAGACTGCTGGCCTGTTCTAACCGAGCTGTTTGTCTATTACTGTTCCAGCCATTTCATTCCATTCACATTGGCAGTTACATGGAAAAGACAACATCCTGTGCCATTACTGACACCAAAGATGCTCTGTCAAAGACTTTGACTGCCGTATGTCCCATAAAATGACAGAAAAACTAGAGTAGAATGTCCAGATGATCATATAGTCATGAATGATATTGATATGTTAAAGGTGATGCATTACAAAGGATTGGTCAAAATAATGTGTGGATGTATGGATAAATCATTTACAATAAGCATTCAAAAATGGGATGAATTTTCATTTCATGCTGATAGTCTGCTGTTCTAATAGTCAACACAGCAAAACACTTTCTCTCTTAATTAATTTAATTTAAAGCACCATGCACTGCAATGGCCATCAAAACAAAATCACCTCCTTTAAATTGAAAGACACTGACAGACATCAAATCTCCTGCTGTGATCAATGTTCCGTTTATTATGCACAATCCACAGGTTTATTTGTGAGGTGTTGCTGAGAGATTTTTATTTATGACTTGCTGTTTATTACTAGCTTCCGGGCGTCTGTCGAAACACAGCAGTCAGATGAATGCTTCAATAAATAGTTGCAGCACAAAAGGTCTCAACTAACAGTATGATATTGTGAACTAGATGTTTCTTACAATATTTCTGATCTAACTATGAACTTTGGAACAAGGGTGTGAAGAGCACTTTGTGAGTCCAAGAGCTCAAGTTACACTGAAGCGTATCGTTCTGGTTTTGTGCTGGTATTTATTGGAGTCTTTGACGTTGATAAATTTGTGCATTAAAAGGTTATAGTTGTTTTATCGGTTTATGTGTTGAATATAATAATAGGTATCTTATTAAATGTACCCATATATGTTTAAAATAATTTATTTTGAAGAATGCTGGTAAACAAACAGTTGGAAGTCAATGGCTACCAGCAACTGTTTGCAACAGCAATTCTTCAAAATATCTTCTTTTGCGTTCAGCAGAAGCAAGAAACTCATACAGGACGAGGGTCAGTAAATGATAACAGAATTTTAATTTTTGGGTGAACTATCCCTTTAAACACAAATTCATGCAGTGAGACCAACCCAATCTCATGAAAAAAAAGCACTCTAAACCTAAACATCAGCGGAGCGCAAGCAGATCACACAAAAACATACAAATGAAATCGCCACCAACAGACCCTTTTTATGTTTCCAGGGATCTCAGAGTGGAAGTTGGCATAAACTTCAATAAGTGATGAACAAATTTACTTTTTACGTTTTAATTTGTTCTAATAGCAAAGGGAAAAAAACAATATAAATTTTTAAGACTTTCCATAATAGGAAAAAAATATTGAGATTGATTACCAGTGTTGGGGAAAGTTACTTTTAAAAGTAATGCATTACAATATTGCTTTACTCCCCTCTACCCTCGATGGCGTGGCGGAGGGTATGTGAAGAAGCAGTTCTCCACCGCACAGAAGCAGACGGAGGCAATTAAGCACATCCTGCCCCGACGACCCGCTGCTGTCAACACCCCGCCGCCGACTGCAGCTCCTCCGCCCGCTCGTCACCGAGGGCGCCCTTCCGCTGCCTCCACCTCCGTTCCAGCTCGGCCCCAGCAGCAGCCTTCACACCAGCCGCAGCGTGGAGCTGGCAACAGGAAAGCGCCAGAGCAAGCGCCATCCCTGAGACGGGTGACTCGGAGACTCTGGATCCTGCTCTTCAGGAGATGGTGACTGCACCACTCCTTCCCCCGGAGGAGGGCCGGGTGGAGAATCTTTTGTTCCCTTTTTGTTTTGTTCCACCACTGGCTCCCAGACACAGCCTCGACACTTCAGTTCCCCTCTCCTTTTGCCAGCGGGCAGCAGGGCCCCCCGGCTCGAGGATGCGATCCCTCCTCACGCGCCCCCTACCCAACTGTGGAGCCAGGTAAATGTTGGACCGCGCACTCAGACCCCACTCTGGGATGCTTTGCCTTCCGGGTCGGGTCCCTGCGCTCCACCTCGCTGCCCCACTGCGGGTACGTCAGTGGTTCCCCTAGTCCCGCTTGCTCTGTTTCTGGGGGCCTGGCTAGCGCTCCCCAGACCGTCTTGCTGGCTCACGAGAACCATCAGACTAGGCTATGCGAATCAGTTTGCCCAGCATCCTCCCAAGTTCAGGGGCATTCGGTTCACCTCTTTGCCGAACAAGGATGCTCCCGTCTTGCGAGCGGAAATCGCAGTCCTACTGGCGAAGGACGCAATAGAGCCAGTCCCTTCAGCCGATATGAAGATGGGGTTTTACAGCCCTTTTTTACCCAAGAAAGGCGGTGGGTTATGACAAATCCTGGCCCTGCACATTCTGAACCGGGCCCTCCACAGGCTCCCGTTCAGGATGTTGAAGCAGAAACACATTTTTCAATGTGTTCGTCCACACGATTGTTTCGCAGCAATCGTGCTGAAGGTCGTACTTTCATGTCTCGATCCTCCCTCGACACAGGCCATTTCTCTGCTTCGCGTTCGAGGGGCGAGCATATCAGTACAAGGTCCTCCCCTTCAGGCTGTCCCTGTCGCCTCGTGTCTTGACCAAAGTCGTGGAGGCAGCCCTCGATCCATTGAGGGAAAGAGGCATTCGCATTCTCAACTACCTCGATGACTAGCTCATACTGGCCCAGTCTCGAGCGCAGTTGTGCGAACACAGGGACGTGGTACTCAGCCAGCTCAGCCGGTTGGGGCTTTGGGTCAACTGGGAAAAGAGCAAACTCTCCCCTGTGCAGAGGATCTCTTTTCTCGGTATGGAGTTGAACTCGGTCAATCTAACAGCACGCCTCTCAGTAGAGCGTGCTCAGTCGATGCTGAACTGCCTGGAGTCATTTCAGCGCAGAAGGGCGGTCCCACTGAAACAGTTTCAGAGGCTCCTGGGGGAATATGGCATCCGCTGCTGCGGTCACGCCGCTCGGATTACTTCATATGAGACCGCTTCAGCGTTGGCTTCACGACCGAGTCCCGAGATTGGCATGGCAATGCTGCACTCACCGGGTCTTAGTCACCCCGTCCTGCCACCAGACTTTCAGTCCATTGTCGGACCTTGCCTTTCTTCTGCCAAAAGATTACCGAGTTCCCCTAGTGCAAATGTCCAGGCATGTTGTTGTCTCAACAAATGCCTCTGCCATAGGCTGGGGGGCCATGTTCAACGGGCATGCAGCATCAGGCGCCTGGACAGGGCCTCGACTGCAGTGGCATATCAACTGTCTCGAGTTGCTAGCAGTATGGCTTGCTCTGCGCCGTTTCAAATAGCTGCTACAAGACAAGCACATACTGGTCCGGATGGAGAATACTGCGACCGCTGCATACATTAACCACCAGGGTGGTCTACGCTCCCGTCGCATGTCGCAACTCGCCCGCCATCTCCTCCTTTGGAGTCAGAAGCATCTGAGGTTGCTTTGCGCTGTTCACATCCCAGGCGAGCTAAATCGTGCAGCCGATAAGCTCTCACGCCAGCCCGCCCGTCCGGGAGAATGGCGACTCCACCCCGAGATGGTCCAGCTGACCTGGAGATGCTTCGGGGACGCTCAGGTAGACCTGTTTCCCTCTCCGGACACATCACATTGCCAGCTGTTCTACTCCCTGTCCGAGGGGACCCTCAGCACGGATGCACTGGCACAAAGCTGGCCTCGGGGCCTACGCAAGTATGCGTTTCCCCCAGTGAGCCTTCTTGCACAGACACTGTGCAAGGTCAGGGAGGACGAGGTGCAAGTCCTCTTAGTAGCGCCATACTGGCCCAATCGGACTTAGTTCCCAGAACTGATGCTCCTTGCGACAGCCCCTCCTTGGCGTATTCCTCTGAGGAAGGATCTCAGGGCGGGGTGCGCGATGCAAAGCTTGCACGCCAACATTCATTGGCTCATTTTGTTTACACTAGAAGGTGATTGGGCTCTCTGGTGAGATCCCAATTCATCAGTCACTGCTGCCGTAACGTCTTCATTCCCTCCTTCAGGGAACGAGGGTTACATACATAACCGAGATGTTAATTATGATGATCAGAAGACAGAAATATTTGTCATTACTCCCCCAGCTGACGTATTAAAAACACCCACACAGCAGCATTAATTATTTTCCTGTTTCTAGTTTCTTTATGCCAAGTAATACAACACAATAACTTGAAAAATGGAAATATTAAAAAGTTTTGCTAGATTTATGATGTTAATGATGGTGGAAATGCATCATTAAAGACAGTGAAAAAGTTACAAATTGCCACGAGGGGGTCTTGGTGAGGCTCTAAAAACACCAGTTGCCAAAGACATCAAGTACTAATAGTCAAATTATGGTTTGTGCTTACTGCTCTTTCAATTTTGTCTTCTGTAAATTGTTTAAATGGGCCGAGTTATCGCAGACCATTCAAACGTGGCCGTCATATATGTCCGCCAGGAAAGCTCTCTATCTGTCAATCTCTCTATGCCAGGGTAACTGTCAACAATCACTCAACTAATGAGCCTCTGTTTGGCCCTCAGAGGACACCGTAGTCATCTAACCCCCGGAGCCATCTCCTGAAATTCTTAACAGGACTGGTGAGGAAAGTGATCTAACCTTTTATTCCAAGCAAATATCCCTCTACACACAGTGTTTCAGGCTGCAGGCCAATTTCCATTCCACTGCTCAGCGACCATTTTAAATGACCTGCCACTAAGATTAATCCTAACCAGGGAACCTTATAGTTCTCAACTGTGCCTCCATCTGACTCCTTATATTATGTACTGTTTGAAGCTATTACGGTTTAATATTGTAGGCAGATGATAATGTGAAGAATTGAACAATGTCAGCATGAAAGGTCAAAACCATCAAACTGACTGACGTTAGATGAATGGCAGAGAGGCCGCTTAACTGCGGGGTCTAGAGCATCTATAATTAAACATAAGAACCGTTTTAGAGGTATGAATATAATAGCAGAATCGAGGTGGCAGCATAGGTAGCCCACATTACAACCCAGTCTGACTTTTAACACCCCTGTCTGCCAGAGCGAATGATACGCTGGCACTCTTAAATCTGAAAGCCGCCCCTGCTGCTTAAACACTAAAAATGTGCTCGGCCTGAAAGAGAAAAGGAATTATGAAAGCGAATGACTCACTTGGATCAAAGTCTGATAACTGCGCAATCAATCGGCTATCAGGCCATGACAGAGAATGAAGAGCATCTGACAACCAATGAGCTCCATCGATTATTGTGAAATGAGATACATAATGCTGTATGGATGCTAAATAGTTAAAGTGCATTGTAAATGCTCACTTATTAGTATAACTGCATAATATTTTCTTTGAGCAGTGAGTGATAAGTCTGTAATGGCTTATTACACTGTGCAACCAGTAAAAATTGTTATCCACTCCATGAAAAATATGACAAGGGACATTAGTATTGATTCTGGTGATGCTGGCTTTTTGTCATTTTAACATAGATCTATATTATATGGATATGGATAAATCACAAAGCCATCAATAGATTTTTACAGTTTCTGCAGGCAATGTGAGTAAGTCAAAGTTGCAGCCACAATGCTAGAGTGTGTTTGGGATGTTGTTTGGGGGGGTTGGATTTTTTTTTTGGTCCATTTTAACTTCCATCAGGTGTAATTTTCATTACATGGAAAAGAAATAGCATGCTTCTCCTCAACAAGCTACACAATTTGAGGTATCATTCATATCTGCATCACACGTGCCAGTTTAATAAGGGTTAAGGGTTTGCTCAAAGTCTACTTTTAAATAATTACTAATTTTCAGAGATATCACACTTCAAGGCCATCCATGGATTCACCAGAGAAAATGAACCATTAATATTCAGTGTAATTTCCTGAAGTTTCAACTTGGAACAGCTTTTTCGCCACCAATGACAGTTAACTTCATATGCAATATTGTAACCAAATAAAAATAAATAAATAAATAACAACTCTAGAGAAGCCTGCGCTGTGCAAGTTCTGTGCCGTTTGTAACATTATTCTGTCACATTAAATGGTCTACACATTTGTCATGTAGATAAAATCAATAATAAAATGATCAAATCAATGCATACCATGCTCTACCATCACTACCAATGCAATTTCGCTATCATACAACAGCTGTATCACCGTATCCCTTTAGACTTCCTACATTAACACTGCAACCAGCCGGAGATTCAATTCAGATTTCTCAAGTCCAACTGCTCTGAATTCTAATCAGCAATGACATATTAAGGCATATTGTTTGATAGTTTAGTGATGGCAAATGACTAATATCAGAACTACCATGGCATGTAAGGTTGTTAAGTGATGGTATACTGTTTTGTAAGCAACAAATCAATATGTTTTCAACTTAAGTGAAGTACAGTACTACGCCACTTCTGATAAGAAATGCATATGCCTTGTGTTTAACAGCTGCATTCATGGTGGAAATCTACATTACCCATGTTGCTCTACAGGGAAAAAAAATCAACCAATCAGAGTCACAGCAAGCAAATCTGCCAAAAGACTACCAGGGGAACTTAGGCCCTGTCCACACGAACAGGTTTAAAACCGCAGCTTTTTCTACACGTTTAGACCGTTCGTCCACACACAAATGCAGCACCAGTTCACTGAAAACGAAAATTTTTGAAAACGCCTGCCAGGGTGAAGATTTTCGAAAACTCCGGTTGCAGTGTTATCGTGTAGACCGCGAAACGGGAGTTTTTGGCTTGTGACGTCGGCACCTGCGCTGTTATCTCCACCTACTGGAGACTTTTTCAGGCTTCTGATTGACCAACATGGCTTTATGGTTGAGATTATATCGCCACCGGTTGCTTTGGCATGCTCTTGACAGTGCTTCATAGCATGTGTTTGCATTTTCATGTGGACGGAGATTTATTTTAAAACGGAAGGAAAAACTCTTTTTAATAAAGAACTCCGTTTATAAAAATACCCGTGTACATGTGGACATGGCCTTAATGGGAGTGGATGTTGCAGGGAATATCCACTTCCATGTCTCCCTACACTGTTCAAATAATAATAATAATAATGAGAATGATAATGAGAATGAGAATAAGAATAAGAATAAGAATAAGAATAAGAATAAGAATAATAAATAAATACTTTTAAAAACGTTCTTTAGGGTGGGAAGCACACTTGTGACCACATAAACACAGACTTAAATTAAATTAAATGACCGGAAAGAGTTGGGAGAAAACCGGATGTCTGTCAGACCCACATCATGTTAAAGAGACAGTACTGCTTTTAAAGTGAAACCTGCTGCAGTCTCTCACTGATGTAAATCAAAGAACAAACGATTAAATTAATATCAATACTAGTCTTACCCACTTTTTTTAAACAAAGTTACAGCACTGTTTCCTTCCGCCACAGATTTGAATCTCAAGTCAACAGATGAGCTCAAGCCTCTGTTACAAATTTGAAAACATCACTTTAGAACTATGTAGTAACAAAGGAATGTTGAGTTGTTTCATTGAAAGATCACTGTATTATGTAGAGTAAAGTAGGATATAATGAGAGACATGGAGTGAGCAAGTGTGATTACCTGCATCTGATACAGCATCTTCAGCGCAATCTCATATTCACAATAAAACATTAGTTTGAATGTCCACTGAGGAAAGCGATATCTTTGCCGTACTATCCTTTCATCTGTTAAGGGTGATTTCCGATGACAGCGCTGCTCAGTGCATTTGTTAACTGCGTCTTACAAGGTAAAGGTATCTTTCAATATAAAAGTCTTTACTGCTGACTCACTGTCTCTTGTTGCCATCTAATGGCGGAATAATGTATCTAAAATCAGCATCACTAACACACACACACTGATATCGGGTTTCTTAATACCAAATACTATTATTAATTGAATACTTGAAAATTTGGGTGTCCGCCATGACACTCGTTGTGAGAAATCTGCCAGCGGAGTGATACAAACTGTAAAAGACCTCTCAGCCAATCAGAAAACAACGATAGATAGATATTTCTCCATAATTTTTATTTTGATCATGTAATTTGTATTGTACCTTTCTTTCTGTAACTTTCTTGGTTCACCTCAAAGCTGGTTGGTTTATTTCATGGCTTATAATGCTTTAACAAAGACTAATAAATTACTTTTTCCTTATAGGAAAATCAGGGAAAAAATACTTCTAGACCCAAGACAGCTAAAAAAAAAAAAAAAAGGGCAGGCACTAATGCATGCTATAGCACATCGATTGGATATTTCTCTATAGGATATATAAGCTTCTATAAATATTTTAGCTACAGAAAAAATGACCATTTGACACTTACATTTGACAGTGACCATGACTCAGTTTCTATCATCATAATGTGAAAAATCTTAATTAAGTTTGACTAATGTATGTTTAAATGACACTTTTTCATTAATTATGGCTTTCATAAAAGTTTATACAAGCTACTTTATTAAGAATCATATTTCTCTGAGTGCAGATTATGCGTGTGGCATCAGTGAGAGAGAGACAGACTGTCCAGCATAACAGTGAGAAACACTGAGTCGGCTGCTGGAGAGAGGCTGATCTTCAAGCTGTCGGCTACAATTCTACAGTTTGATTATGGCTTTGAACTGCATATTTCAGCTGAAGCCTGAGCTATGAAGTAAAATGCTCTGAATACCGTAACCATAAATGACCAATTGTAGTGTTAGTCCATGTCAATACTGATAATGATATTATTCTTGTAATAACAAGGTCACAATTAGCATATGTCAGTCATGGCTTGAGCTAATGGACATTGATAGAGTTCCTAATTTACAAGCTCTCAGAGCATGAATCGATCTTTACCTTGGCTAATCGCTGACAAACTGCCTGCTTTTCGGTCCCCTTGAGTGACAGTGGAATTACCTGCAGAACTGGAGCTGAGCCCTATATTCACAGGTTCACAGAATGTATATGTGGGGCTTGAAAAAGGGCTTGATTGATGGTCATAATGGAGGGAATCAGATATGGACTTCACTCAAGCTCACATAACAATGGAACATAACTATGGAAAATAAAAAAAAGGAGTTTGGAGAAATGTCGGAAGAAAAGAGCATAACAGTTGCATGTTTAAACTTCCATATAACTTAAAATTCATAGTGATGAGCAGGTCAATCGTGTTACATAAACAGCATTATACCTTTGTGTTTTTTCCTGATATTCAAATAAATGTGTTTAGAATCAAAAGTTATGATGTGATTCAGAGCTGGCTGGTTTGGTTCAAGGTTTAAAATGCTTTACTGAAGAATTATCTATAGAGTGAAAATAAATAGGAAAACCACATTCAGAGCCAAGGCATAAAAAACAGGTGCATCAGTGTAGGGAAGCTATATTTGAATTGAGTAAGGTAAGGATGATTTTAACACATTTTCTTAATCAATCTTTTTACTGCTTGTTGTTTCAGATAATTCAACAACAGCTTTGTGTGTTTTGCTGTTCAAGAGATTTTGTTCTGTTTACAGAGGAATATTGAATAATTGATTGCCTTACCAGACAAACCAAAAGGTGAAAGTAAAATGAAATAAAATTATACACATTAACTCTTAAATCAATGACTATCAATCAGCAAATGATCAGCAATCAGGCTTACAGCCTTGGGTCCAGTCAGAAAAAGCCCTGATTTTTTAGATGACTGAAGTTTTCACACTGCCATATTAATGCACAATAATATGCTTCAAAATTAAAAATATGTTTCAAAGCTATGGTTATGTTTCTTTGTTTCTCGGTTTCATTTGTGAATTCATTTTTCAAAGCTTTCATCTGTGAATCCATTTTCAAAACATGCAAATGCACTTGTTATGATGCATGCATACATCCTCTGATTCATACACAACACACACACAAAAGACAGTCTACCTGAAAATCGAATTATATTAGCAGCAACACTGAGACATCCTGCACAAATCCAGTCTGCTAAAATGCACAGGCTTTTCAATCAACTGAGGCTACAAATTTCAGGTCAGTGACAACACATTGTATCCTTTATAAAGGAACAGAGTTTACATGGATATATATGTTCCCACACAAGTGACTACATTCAAAAAGTGCAATGAGCTCATCACAGGTTGTAAGTTTGGCACCCCTTTATATTTAAGGAAGCAATTAAAAGTTTAGTGGGTTAAAATTGATATAGCCGTTTTATAAATGATTTTACCAAAAGTAATTGACTGTTAGAACAAATGTCAATGAAAGCAGTAACCTTTCACACCTGAGCAAACACCTCATTAGCTGACTAATAACGCAAAATACATGGATTCATAAATCCAAATGAGAAGAAAGCAGGTTATCGTGCTTACATTTCTTTAGTTCGATCCGTTCTTATTAACCAAGACAAAAGTCTATAGAAAGCCGGTTCTGAACGCTAAGCGCACACAGCCAATAATGAAAGAAACTCTCAGCATTGTATCAGCTTTGTGTTTTGCGGAACTTTGATGTCAGTGAGCGGAGGAGATGAAACGCGCACGCCGCACATCACCTACCGGCGAAGCTGAGCTGGAGCAGGTAGAGTCCCATTAGATCCATCTCTGCGCGCTTCTGAAGAGAACTGGCTCGAAATGACGCGAAACTGTCTCTGTTATATTCTGAGGTTACCGACAGTGAAAAGCCGTCCTGCACATATCAATTCAGCGTGTTAAAGACTCTTAAAATGGTTAAAAACGAGATGAGCACGCAGAGCAGCCGCGCTCGCCGCAACGCCAAGTGTCAAACTCTCAATCAGGACGTCAGAGGACGCTTGAGACGAAATTAAAGCACTAATGAAAGTTCTCCATCTGCTCCATTATCTCGTATTGACATTTGTTCCCTCCGAGGGCAAGAACACGAGTGAATGAAGAGTCAGATTTCATTGAGTGAAGCTCAAACTCTGAGCACACAGAGAGAGAGAGAGAGAGAGAGAGAGAGAGCTCTGTCTCAAAACCTAGTAAGCTGCCTACATAGGTTGTATCATATGAGTGTCCACATTGTGCCCCTCAAAACGCTAGATAGGCAGTTCAGTATGTTTTGAGACACAGCCGTAGGGTCAGAGAGGCTATCAAACTGTCTGCTACAAATCCTGCACTTTGATTCTGGCTTTGAACTGTGGATTTCAGAAGCCGGTGCTGAAATATTAGCTTAAAAAAACTCTTTAAAGTTGACCTCCTTGCCTTCTATTTAGTAATACAGAATGAGTCCCACAGACTGGCTGAAAGGACAATCACTATTGTGGTGGAAGAAACCGTTTCACCATCTACTGTACTTTTAAAGGAACCAAGTTAAAGTCCCCATGAAACCTGTCTGCTACAAATCCTGCACTTTGATTCTGGCTTTGAACTGTGGATTTCAGAAGCCGGTGCTGAAATATTAGCTAAAAAAAACTCTTTAAAGTTGACCTCCTTGTCTTCTATTTAGTAATACAGAATGAGTCCCACAGACTGGCTGAAAGGACAATAACTATTGTGGTGGAAGAAACCGTTTCACCATCTACTGTACTTTTAAAGGAACCAAGTTAAAGTCCCCATGAAATCAAAATTAAAGTTTTTTGGGTGTTAGTATCAATATGTTAGTCTTAAGGTTATCTATAAGGCAGTGTGCTCCAAAACAGTGACAAAAGTCGCATTTAGAAGATATAAGCATTCAAAGCTTGCAGTTCGTCACAAAACGGCTCAACGATTTTTTTGACGTCACATCGCACTTCAGCTTCTCGTCAAACTTTCTGTCCAATCAAATGCTCTCTAGAATCTGAAGCGCCTGTCCCCTACACTATAAAATAAATGCTGAAGCTGCGGCTGAAATCGGTCACTTGTCCACAGAATTAGTATTTTCTGTGCAGTGAATGGCACGTAGTGCACTATATAGGGGACAGGGAACGATTCAAACAGTGTAAATATGCTTTCCATTGAGGAAGAAAAGAAGTCTGGTTTCGTTCTGTGTCCCTGGCACACACACTCTGCTCCGGTCCAGACACGATAGCACGGAGCGGATCACATGCGTGAGTCAGCGCAGACCACAAAATGTATCGGAGCTATTTGAATTCTACACAGAATGCTATATTTTATAGCAATATGGATGAGATTGTGGCTGTCAAATGTGGCTTTACGGAGCTCAACGGCTCTGGCCCAAGCTGTGATCTAAGCGAACGCTATTGGCTATTTTAAAAAGGGGCGTGGCTGCTTGATATGTCCCGCCCTGTCTTTCTGTTTCAGTTAAAATGACGTCAACACTTAGAGTAACGCTGCGTGTTTCTAAGCATTTCAGGGGACCTTTAAGGGAATGGTTCGCTTAAAATGAATATTTGCTGAAAATCGAGTTAGTTTCTTCATCCGATTTGGAGAAATGTAGCATTGCATCACTTGCTCAGCAATGGATCCTCTGCAGTGAATGGGTGCCGTCAGAATGAGAGTCCAAACAGCTGATAAAAACATCACAGTAATCCACAAGTAATCCACTCCAGTCCAGGCCATCAGGTAATGTCTTGTGAAGCCAAAAGCTGCATGTTTGTAAGAAACACATCCATCATTAAGACATTTTTAACTTCAAAGCATTGCTTTCAGCTAAAATACAAATCCATAATCCCTAATAACACTTACTCCAGTGAAAAAGTCGAGGAGAGAAATGCACAGATTAAGCAACGTTTACAAGCCAAAAACAGTCCAAAACAGCTCTAAAAAAATATGTGGGTGGATTTAAATGTGAGGGACAACAGGAGATTTTTACACTGGGGAAAGCAATATCGTGGATTATGGGCTCATATTTTAGCCATTAGCAATAGTTTGAAGTTAAAACACATTAATGATGGATTTGCTTCTTACAAACACACAGATTTTTGCTTCACAAGATGTTGACTGATGTACTGGAGTGGTGTGGATTATTGTGATGTTTATATCAGCTGTTTGGACTCTCATTCTGACGGCACCCATTCTGAGCAAGTGATGGAATGCTACATTTATCTGATGAAGAAACAAACTCATCTACATCTTGGATGGCATGAGGGCATATTCAGCACATTTTCATTTTTCAGGGATCAAGATCAGTCCATCAAAAGCCTGTATCCATTGATCACAAATATAAATGCCTTGTGTGAGGGGAATGTCTTGTGGTTATAGCTCTGGTTCATATTGGCAGTCAAAGAGTGCCTTGGAGAACTGCTAACCTTCTGACCAAGGCTGTGGTGCTACATCATAAGCCACGGCCTTCATTCTTAATGAATGCATACTAGTGCAAGCGTAAGCACTGTAGAGCTCTGTAGAGATTAAAACTGGGCATTATGACTCATAATCACAATCATGTATTGCTTTTTTATCAGTCATGTCATTATGACATGCTACACTTCATTGTTATACTAACAAACACGGAAATAGAATAATTAACTATCCTATATTTGCTTGTCAGGAGGAAACATGGTGATACAAGGTAAAGAAAGACGTGACTGAGCTATTCACTGCCACTGTTAAAAAATATCTCTGGTTCCATAGAGAATCCATCGAGCTTTTCCAATGCACAAAAGGTTCTTTAGATGATTAAAGTGTTCTTCTCAAGGTTCCTGTAAGAACTGCTCATTTAAAGGTTCTTTAAGAAACTCGAAATGGTTCTTCTATGGCGTCATCGCTGTTTGGAAGCTTTATCTTTAAGAGTGTGGTCAAAAGGCGGTGGCATGATCAATCCATCTCATTCACTGCAGTCTGTTCATTCACGCGCTGATGACAGGACTGACTCCAGCTGTGCATGGCTCTCTGGAATGAGAGTGTGCTCTATTGTTTAAACTGGAGCTCTTTAAGGATTGGGCTGTGTGTATGTGTCGTGACATGGGTGATAGTAGACTTCAGGGTGTTTCTGAAATGAGGGGAAGAGATGTGGTAAGAAAGCACTGACAGCTTGGATAAATTATAAGAGGATTTCAAGGTAATAAAAGTAAAAAAGTAAAACTGCCTGTGTGTTGCCGCTGAAGGGAAGAAAAGCAATAAAGTATCTGACTTTGAAAATCAGTAGAAAGATGTTTTAATATAGGCTGCAGTGGCATGTAACACTATAAGCATTGCTGGACTGAAACCCAACTTGACAACTTGGCAGTTTCTATATTTTTTACACTGAGGGTGTGATAGAAAAGCAGGTAATTGCTTATGAGAATCTATAATACAAAGTGAATAATACGCAGCAAAATAGGACTTTGGCTAAGATATAGAATTATTAAATATTGTTGTATAAAAACTGGCACAACTTACCTCACTCTTCTCTATTTGGTTTAATTTGCCCAGTTAAATACTGCAAGCACAAACCTGCGTCTGAAGCAGACGGTCTGTTTTATTCAGATCACGTGACTCAGTATGCAGTATGTTCCTCTGTGTGGTCTCTGTCTCTTTCTTGCCCTGACCCGTGCCACAACCGACCACTAAGAGTGCTGCAGAAGACAGAATAAACAGACGAGCATCACGTGGCCTGATAAGAGACACTCTGTGATTGATAATTGATCCTGTACGTCTCGGTGTGATGGCGGTGTGAATGGTGTGAAAGAAGACGGAGCCTGGACTTATGTGAGAACTATTCTCATTCTGTTACAGTGCAAAAAAGTGTCCCGAATCAGTCAGTTATGAGGTTCTGTGATAGAAGGCAGCTGCCTATGTAGGCTGTAGGAAGCAAGACGGCTGATGTTTTGTAAAAGATGCTGTCTTCAAGTGCACCTGTGAAACTCGTATACCTCAGTTGGGTGTTCAATATTACGATATGTCATGTATAGTCACAATAGCCTAAACAAAACAAAATAATTATATATTGAACAATTAACCCAAATAAATGAGCCCGGTCTCATGAAAATGCATATAAATAGTACGCCAAATAAAAACGAAAACTCATGGTATTGATACGCAAAAATGGACTTTGGCGTGCATATGATATGCATGTGTGTGGTGTGCATATAATACGCAGTTTTCGTGTGCATATGATACAAAATTTGTTGGCGTGCATATAATACGCAGTTTTCGCGTGCATATGATACGAAATTTGTTGGCGTGCATATGATACGCAGTTTTCGAGTGCATATGATACGAAATTTGTTGGCGTGCATATAATACGCAGTTTTCGCATGCATATGATACGAAATTTGTTGGCGTGCATATGATATGCAGTTTTCGCGTGCATATGATACGAAATTTGTTGGCGTGCATATAATACGCAGTTTTCGCGTGCATATGATACGAAATTTGTTGGCGTGCATATGATACGCAGTTTTCGCGTGCCCATGATACGAAATTTGTTGGCGTGCATATAGTACGCAGTTTTCGTGTGCATATGATACAAAATTTGTTGGCGTGCATATGATATGCAGTTTTCGCGTGCATATGATACGAAATTTGTTGGCGTGCATATGATATGCAGTTTTCGCGTGCATATGATACGAAATTTGTTGGCGTGCATATGATATGCAGTTTTCGCGTGCATATGATACGAAATTTGTTGGCGTGCATATGATATGCAGTTTTCGCGTGCATATGATACGAAATTTGTTGGCGTGCATATGATATGCAGTTTTCGCGTGCATATGATACGAAATTTGTTGGCGTGCATATGATATGCAGTTTTCGCGTGCATATGATACGAAATTTGTTGGCGTGCATATGATATGCAGTTTTCGCGTGCATATGATACGAAATTTGTTGGCGTGCATATGATATGCAGTTTTCGCGTGCATATGATACGAAATTTGTTGGCGTGCATATGATATGCAGTTTTCGCGTGCATATGATACGAAATTTGTTGGCGTGCATATGATATGCAGTTTTCGCGTGCATATGATACGAAATTTGTTGGCGTGCATATGATATGCAGTTTTCGCGTGCATATGATACGAAATTTGTTGGCGTGCATATGATATGCAGTTTTCGCGTGCATATGATACGAAATTTGTTGGCGTGCATATGATATGCAGTTTTCGCGTGCATATGATACGAAATTTGTTGGCGTGCATATGATATGCAGTTTTCGCGTGCATATGATACGAAATTTGTTGGCGTGCATATGATATGCAGTTTTCGCGTGCATATGATACGAAATTTGTTGGCGTGCATATGATATGCAGTTTTCGCGTGCATATGATACGAAATTTGTTGGCGTGCATATGATATGCAGTTTTCGCGTGCATATGATACGAAATTTGTTGGCGTGCATATGATATGCAGTTTTCGCGTGCATATGATACGAAATTTGTTGGCGTGCATATGATATGCAGTTTTCGCGTGCATATGATACGAAATTTGTTGGCGTGCATATGATATGCAGTTTTCGCGTGCATATGATACGAAATTTGTTGGCGTGCATATGATACGCAGTTTTCGCGTACATATGATACGCATCTACCCCACAACCCTAAACCTACCCATCGTGTAGCATATGCACGCCAAAGTCCATTGTTGCGTATCAATACCACGAGTTTTCGTTTTTATTTGGCGTACTATTTATACGCACTTTCATGAGATCGGGTTGAAATAAATACATCTGAATTCAAAATAATGAAAACAGTCATTTCTATCAATTATTTTTCATTTCAGTGAAATTATTTTGCTTTACAAATTAATTAACTTTACACCTGTTGCTTTCCGCTCACTAGGGGTCTGATGATTCACTATTTTTTTCGATTGATTGATTGATTAAAAATCCTCCCGATGCACATCAATCTTAAAACACAGATTTTTGAATAGTGAATCATCTGATTTGATTTCATATGCTAAAAATGGAATAGATTGCGATTCACTGAAGTATTATTTTACATTTTTACAATATATACACTTTAAATTACTGAGGTGTGCAAATGATCAGAAACAGTGTTTTACTGGAGTTATTGTTTATAGAACTGTTTAAATTGTTTATTTCCAGACAAAGAAAACCCATGGAAATCTATATATATAATCCTCCTAGGTGTGCTTTAAATACTTTTTTCAGCACATTCTTTGTTTTATTTCAAAGTAGCCTGTATGTACATGCATTAATGTGTTTATTTTCACATTGTTTTGTGCAATAGTTAATATTAAGTGATTTTTGTTTTGTTTATTTTTGTTTTTTTGGGGGGGGGGGGTTTGTTTTTTTAGATGCATTAAGCATTTACATAATCCTATGAATGAATGCCGAATATACTCATTAATCAGAATCAAATCTAATTGAATCTAATCGAATGTCATTGTGAGTCAGATTGAGTCAAATCATTCTGAACTAGCAAAAATTGTTCCAGAATTGAACCGACAATCTGAATTCTAATTCAAATTGATTAGCATAGATTACACTGTGAAACTATTTCTTATAACAGTTTTGTTTTGCTTTTTTTTAATGTTTCCTTATGAAGTTTGACATGCTGAATATGAAAATTGCTATACGTTTTGTGTATTATTAAAAGTGCTCATGAAAACCAAAAAATATGTTGACAACCCCCACACCTTGATGCTTATGACAAGAATAGCATGTATAGTTATCTTTATTGAAGTGAATTAGGTTTCAATCGCCGTCATGCATGATATTTTTGCAATTTTACACATAATAATCCACGATGATCACATTACACAAAACTGAAATTGCACGTCAAAATAACACATTGTCAATATTTTTTGAGACCCCCCAAGATTTCACAAATCACGTTTTCAGGGGAGCCCATGTCTTATTAAGGGGAGCCGAGCTCCCTCTAGCTCCCCCGTAGTTCACACCCTGCTCTTATGCATAAAATTGACATGATACATGCATAACACCATTTAACATAAACAGCTACAAAAAATGAGTCATCAAAACTTCAGAAGTGTACGCTGAACGATTTTTGTCTTTTATGACCCACAATGTTCTGGAATGTTCCAGAAAGCACTAGAATATTACAGAATATTACAGAAACTTCTAGAATGTTCCCAAAAGCAAAATATCCTTTAAAAATGCATAATTAGTACAAAAGTGTATCTGTATTAACCTACTGTTTTTAATAATTAATGATAAAAGTTCTAAAATTTACCCGACCTAAACAGTTACCAAATTATTGATGTTCGATTTTTAACAAAACCCACAGAATTACAGAAGAATCATAAAAAATTAAGTAAAACTAATTTTAGTTGCATTGTGTTATAGATATATTATCTATTTTATAGATCAGTGTTTCAAACAGACTCGCCAGATCCAACATCACAACTTGGCAACTCTTGTGTCATAGTTGCACTTGGAACTTGTAATTGGGATATTTCGGACTCGTCTTGAAGGGCACGAGAGCTGAGGTCTGCTCTCAGCTATGCTTGCGTCCCTTGACACTGATGTCATGTCACTGGATCATTTACACCCGCACCGGGCCTCTCCCTCACACTATAAAGCACAGTTTTGTCGAAAACTCAGTGGAGTCACTGATTGTTTGAGACATATAGTGAGCGTAATCAGCATGCACTTCTTGCCATCTATTTGTTTTGCTCATACAAATGTGTTTCCACCCATTTGTTACTCTTATCATGTGCCAAAAACGAATTTCATTTCATTTTAACATTCAGCATGCAGCACCATCGACGAGCTTGTAAAACCGTCTTTGACGGTAAAAAACTGAACAATTGTTTCTCGTCATCCTCCACTTTAGCTATAAAGCCTTGAGATTTATTTCTGAATTTTAAGAGTTTGAGCGGGCTGAGATGTGCGAGAGGAAGGCATTAGACACCTGCCACAAGCAGGATTGTTTCAATTCCAAGAGATTCCAAGCTGGGCCTGCCATAGACGTAATCGACCTCTCACTTTCCACCGCAACAGATGGCGTGTGTCACACCGCAGTGTGGGCAGAACAGGTTAAGATGCATTGGTCTTATGCGCCTTTAAATATAGTCTCCCACACACACACATACAGGTCAGCGGCATATTACATTTCATATAATTTATGTTTTACTATGGATAAGATATTAAACTCAAACATGGTATGGGTTTTAATTTATTCAGAGATCACAGAGGTGAATTTTTAATTATTTTCACCATTTGTTGTGAGTTTTTTCATGCAATACCTTCTAGCATTAAAAACTGGCAATCTATGAAGAAATATTCCAAGTGTTTTTTTTTTTTGGAACATGAAGGTGAGTAAAGGATGACAATTCATTCATCTCATTTTTGGGTGATCTATCTCTTTAAGCCTTCAGACAAGTCATGCACAAATTCTTAAGCAATATTCTCATTTTTTGTCTTTATAAAAGACCCTTTTCCCCCTTATTAAATGTACAGTCATCTTTCAGGTAAAATTCTTATCAATAAATGATAATAATAAGGCACAGTACCGTTTGAAGATACTTTAAAGGGGTCATATGGTGCTGCAAAAAATAACATTATTTTGTGTATTTGGTGTAATGAAATGTGTTTATGCAGTTTAAAGTTAAATAAACACATTATTTTCCACATACTGTACATTATTATTTCTCCTCTATGCCCCGCCTTTTTGAAACGCGTCGATTTTTACAAAGCTCATCGGTCTGAAAAAGCGAGGTGTGCTGTGATTGGCCAGCTATCCAGTGCGTTGTGATTGGCCGAATACCTCAAGCGTGTGACGGAAATGTTACGCCCCTCATTCGCGTTCCCTGGCACAAATTTGCATCTATTTGCATTTTTGCATTGACTTTGAATGTAATCTAGTGCGCACATAATTAAATTAGCTTTTGGTGTGCACACAGTCTGTCAAGGGCACGATCTTTGTTAATGATCAATCACCGTTTTTATGCTAAATGTAATAAAATCAGAATTGTTATGCACAAAAATTTTCATTGGCCTATAAGTTCTATAAGTTTTATAAGTTTTGGGTTATTTTTTATTATTGACATTTGCTTAGAAAATTAAGTACATTTTCGATGGCCTATAAGTTCCATAAGTTTCTAGACGTTTCGGGTTATTTTTTATTATTGACATTTTGATAAGACAACTTGTCAGGCAAGTAAAATTCTCTCTCACTCTTTTTTTTTTGGTTACATTTTTGCTCATTTTTGACAAAATTTTAGTTTTTCAGTGTTTTATTAATTGCAATGTGTTGTAACAATAGTTTGATATTTATGCGTTACTATGAAATTGACTTCTTAGCTATTTTTTGTTATTTTGTTTGTTTATTTATTTATGCTTATGCAGTTACTAATGTCAACTGATTTAATAAAAATCCTACACCATTTTTGTTTCAGTTTAATTTATTAATTACAATATGTATTGTCCATATCAACAAGTGTTTGATATTTACATGACTTTATTTGTATTATTTATTATTATTATTATAGTTTTTTTTTACTGTTTACAATCCTATAATAGATTCAGAATAATAATATGTATAACACTATTTTAATAACACTCTTTTTTAATAATAACACTCTTTTTTGTTACATTTGTTTGCTCTCCATTTTTTTATAAACTTGGTATTATTATTATAGAATTGACAAAATACATTACACTGATGTTGGTTTAAGAATAAAAATAAAATTTGCATTTTATAATTAGTCTTCCATCATGAAGTGCGACCAAATGATCAGTTTGCCAGTTCCATGATCCTTCTGTGTACGAAATGTCCGCATGAACATCTTTTAAAGGTTTACTACAATGCAATGTATCATCAAAAATTCAGCAGAACCTGCGTGGACATCTTCATGGATACGCACCACTGGGGCTTTGCTTTACCTTGAAGCCAGCGAGTGCATCATAGCTGAATAATGCATTATTCTCAGCATTTCACAGGCTGCTTCTACACTCCAATATGTGTTTTATCAATCCAAATGCGTATATTTAGTCTTCCGTGACCTGCGCCATTAAATATCAAGGTGGCCATTAAAATGTCTGTGTGGCTACGGAGATAGATGGGCAGCCATGAACGGATGTGAGTTTAAGTGAAACCTCTTAAGCACCGTCCTCAAAATTTGTTAATGGTGTTTTGGTTTTCAAGAGCAAATAGATGTTAAAAAAAGCAAGAACGACAGCGCGCACAGGTGAGTCAATATCAGAGAAACGATAGAGGCCGGATGGCAGCTGTGCTGCACCCCGTCAATAAGTATCTGGTAAAAGTATCAGAACTGCACAACTGTATTTAAGAGCAAATGTGATTCTTGTATCGTCCTGAGAAGCGATCGGATACTGTGTGCATGAATGAAGAGTCTTTCCAGTCTCATGTGACTAAAGTAAACATCAAAGTGATGAAAGTTAACACAACGTTATTAAATGAAACCAATCTAGGTGCGAGTTCATCCGTCAAAACCGAATTAATCAACAGCGGCTGCAGCTGCTTTTTTGGGGTTGGTTGGAGTGTAAAGCACTGCATTTGGGTCACGGCCAAACCACAAAACCAACTAAACTGATGGGAGCAACTCCAGCGGAAGAGACCGGATCTGAAACCTTCAGACGACACACAGCTCATAGCTCTGTCTCTGAGTCAGAAACCACCTTTTGCTTTTAATATCTTTCATAATCTAATTGTTCACTCTAAATGGAATAATGATAGTAAATTACCCTGAAAAGGAAGCATATTGTGTCCAGTTCACACCTATACACTAATGAAATAATATATATAACAAAAAGTCCTCCAGCCACATAGTGTGTGAAGGCTTAAATGGTGCATTAAATTGCCATTTCTAAGGTGCAGTTTTCTCAGTTGTTAAATCTTTGATGAGGATTAACCGAGAAAAAAAAAAAAGATATCATGAATTATATTACAATTTATACAAAGTATAGAATTGCATAGAGGAGTCACGCAATTTGAACAGTAATATCTATGTATACATCTCTCTATATAACTATATATATACAGTATATATACTGTACCTATATATATACACACACACACACTGTTTTTGAAAGAAGTCTCTTCTGCTCACCAAGGCTGTATTTCTTTCAAAAATACAGTAAAAGCAGTAATATTGTGAAATATTATTACAATTTAAAATAGCTGTTTTCTTCGTGAATATACAGGTATGTTAACATTTATTTTATTGCTGTGATGTGCAGCTGTATTTTCAGCATCATTACTCCAGTCTTCAGTGTCACATGATCTTCAGAAATCATTCTAATATGCTGATTTGATGCTCAAGAAACATTTCTGATTATTATCAATGATGAAAACAGTTGTGCTGCTTCAAATTTTTATAGAAACCATAATTATTTCAGAATTCTTTGAGGAACTGTAGTCTTCTATGTTGCTCTTACAGTCTTGGATTCGAAGCTTACCTCTCTAGGAACTAACTGATTAGCTCACATTTCATCAATAAAAATCTGAAACATAATGACTGTAACACCACCCCTCAAGCCATATCGTATTCTCTTTGTATGCGATGAACTTCTAAGTGTCATTGACATGTGGTCAAGTGTCTGATGTATCAAGAGCTGCTCTGATCTATTATGCCAAAGTATTCATAGTAAAGATAAAGGACTCAGACAAAACCTAACAAAGAGATGGAAAACCAGTTCCTCTGTTCTAGTGTTAAACATTTGAGGGGTGGATTCCTGTAAACCACATAGGGCTCTTTGATTCAGCTGAGTCACTGAAGAACTGTTTGTCCAGCCTTTCAAAGCGGCACAGCAGTACGAGGCTTACAAATGTCTTATTATTTCCCTGTAAAACATGACCGCCAGAACTCCCGCCGATGGGAATGGATTGGAGAGATTCACATCTGGTCCCTGAATCCGGTGGGCTTTGACCCCAACGACTTACCCATATAGAGAAAGAAAAAATGTTATATTGAGGGGATGATTCTTTTATGTAAGGGATAGTTCATCCAATTTGTTGTTTTAAACCTGTATATAACTGTATTTATTTTCAAGCTTCTAAAGGAATCACTCTTTTATAGGGGTATTGACAAAATTATTGATGATATTGACCAAAAATTACATCTCGATGTATTCTGGATTTTTTTTTCCGGTAACAGTAATTAAGCAATATTTTGAGCTGAGTGTGTTTTTGTGCTGGTACTTTGGCTGGTTTAGACCTGTGATGGATGAATAAATATGACACTAAAACCGCAAATAGGTGGCAGGCAGTCCTTGTCTTAATGAGTGATTCATTGAATCATTCATTCAAACGATTCATTCAAAATTAGATTCAGCAACAAAAACACCCAGTGTTGAGTTGAGACGCACACATTTGATCCGGCTTTGATTGGAACTTTTTTTCTTTGGCCAAATAGAAAACAGACAGTATTGTGTCTAAAATGTAACTCATTCAATATTAACTTCTTGTTTGTTAAACTGTTGTATAAAAATGAATATCACATTTGCGATTGCTCTCACGCACTAATATTTAGGAAAATGGCTGTTGCTTCATCACGCAGTGAATGCTTTTGGACGCTCAAGACGTGCTGTTTTTGTTTGTTTTTTGCAAAGTGAGTGACATACTCGATACTGTCAGCTTGCATATCGTTAAAACAATATTGATGCTATTATCAGAGGTGATAAATATACCACACCGCTATGTCTTGTCAATGCATTGGTTGATCCAGTTCACACAACAACAAAAAAAAAAAAATCAATGATGAACTGGACTGCTCTAGTCATCAAGTTAAATTCACTGTGTCACGAATTCGGTCCATGGACTTCCGTTTATTCACCACCAGAGGTCACCCTTTCCTTTACATTGACTCTTGCACAACACAAACTGTTGCATAGCACCCCGGACTACGTATCCCATCATTCTTTACACGATTTGCACACTGCACTGATTGCACTCATTGCACACAGCTGTTTCTTATCACCTCACTCACTATATAACACCCACTCTAACCACCTTTCTCTGCTGAGTATTGTTTAGCGTGTACCCCTTTCCGAGTCTCCGTGTTTTCCTTGTTTTGCCTTGCCTGTTTTTGCGGTTTCTGATCTTTGCCTGTTTTCTTGGATTTCTCCCTCTCGTCTCGCCCCTGTAATTCTGTCTGCCGATCGGTGACCTACGCTAGCCCTAGGACTATTCTTGTGTTTTTGCCCGCCTTATACCTGTTTGCCATTGTTCGACCCTGCCTGTTATACCACGTCTCTTTAAATAAAGCTTGCAGATGGATCCACACGTCTCACGTCTCATCAGCCCCGTTACACACTGGAGCAAAAGATTATCAGGAAATAATAATTGTAATTAGTACACTACCAGACAAAAGTTTTTAAACAGTAAGATTTGTGATGTGTTTTAAAATAAGTCTATTCTTCTCACCAAGCCTGCATTTATTTGATCAAAAATACAGTAAAATCTGAAATATTGTGAAATATTTTTCCATTTAAAATAGCTATGTGAATATATTGTAAAATTTAATTTATTTCTGTGATCAAATCTGAATTTTCAGCATCATTACTCCAGTCTTCAGCGTCACATGATCTTCAGAAATCATTCTAATATGCTGATTTGCTGTTTTTATTATTATTATTATCAATATTTCAAACAGTTGACTAAATCTTTTTCAGGATTCTTTGATAAATAGAAATATCCAAAGATCAGCATTTATCTGAAATAAAAAGCTTTTGTAAGATTATACACTATACCATTAAAAAGTCAGTAATTTTTTCAGGAAAGAAATTAATACTTTTAGCAAGGATGCTTTAAATTGATCAGAAGTGAAGATAAAGACGTTTATGATGTTACAAAAGCTTTTTATTTAAGATAAATACTGTTCTTCTGAACTTTCTATTCATCAAAGAAACCTGAAAAAAATCTACTCAGCTGTTTTCAACATCATAATAATAATCTTTTTTTGAGCAGCAAACCAGCATATTAGAATGATTTCTGAAGGATCATGTGACACTGAATGATGCTGTAAAATGTAATTTATTTCTGTGATCAAATCTGAATTTTCAGCATCATTACTCCAGTCTTCAGCGTCACATGATCTTCAGAAATCATTCTAATATGCTGATTTGCTGTTTTTATTATTATTATTATCAATATTTCAAACAGTTGACTAAATCTTTTTCAGGATTCTTTGATAAATAGAAATATCCAAAGATCAGCATTTATCTGAAATAAAAAGCTTTTGTAAGATTATACACTATACCATTAAAAAGTCAGTAATTTTTTCAGGAAAGAAATTAATACTTTTAGCAAGGATGCTTTAAATTGATCAGAAGTGAAGATAAAGACGTTTATGATGTTACAAAAGCTTTTTATTTAAGATAAATACTGTTCTTCTGAACTTTCTATTCATCAAAGAAACCTGAAAAAAATCTACTCAGCTGTTTTCAACATCATAATAATAATCTTTTTTTGAGCAGCAAACCAGCATATTAGAATGATTTCTGAAGGATCATGTGACACTGAATGATGCTGAAAATTCAGCTTTGATCACAGGAATAAATACAATTGTACAATATATTCAAATAGAATGCAGTTACTTTAAATAGTAAAAAAAATATTTCAAAATGTAGCTGTTTTTGGATCAAATAAATGCAGGCTTGGTGAGCAGAAGAGACTTCTTTAAAAAACATTAAAAATCTTGCTGTTCAAAAACTTTTGACTGGTAGTGTATGACTTCAGAATATAGTGGAGTTGTTGCATTGGCTATGTTTATGATGCTTTTTATGGTGCTTGCATCCTTTTTTTTTTTTTTTTGAAGCTTGAAAGCTCCAGTCCCCATTCATTGCATCAATGCAAGGAAAATCAACTAGTACAATTCTTCAAAATTTCCCATTTTGTGTTGTGCAGAAAACAGAAAGTCACTCATGGATTGGAAAAACATGAGGAAATGATGAGAGAATTTAAATTAGCTGGACTGTAGATCAACAGGCTTCTCTTTTTAGTGGCACAAAATCAAATCAGATGGGAAATTCAGAGCTTATTGATTCTTCCAGCCCTCCTATTAAATGCCTTTTCAAGAAAATCTGCGCATCTACATTTGTAAATGCACTCTGGAGGTTTCAGGGAATTACATTAATTGTTAATTTATTAATATAGCTGTGCTCATGAAATGCTCAATTAAACACGCAATCATGCAATGTTCAACATCGGTGCTGAAGAAATTACAGCGATTCAGATCTAACCCGTGCATTTGGGGCTGAAGCAATTTAAATTAGCTTGTATTTAGTTTTTCACTTTACTAACCGCGGCCAGTCATTTCTCCAAAGAGACGCCCGACGAATCACGAGCGCGGCTAATTGATTAGGTCAAAGGTCTGAGGGACAGTGGCTATGGGAGGAATGAATTTCCTGTTTCCTGCATCTATAATTCAGTGCTTTCCTGAGTGTGTGCATTGCAGTGAGCTGGAGAAGGGGCACAGGCTGTGCAAAACACAACTCTGCCAACACTTACCACTGAGCCGTGGCTTTGAAGGTCTGCTGGATCAAGTCTGCATCTCACAGTACCCTGAGACCCAGACATACACGCAAACAGACGCCCCACAACTTCAGGCTTTGTGTGTTTGCTCCGGGACGGTTCGGCGGTCAGCTTGAAAGGAAAACAAAACCTTCTGAAACATTTTCTGAGACTCGGCTGGTGAGGATGGAAATATCAACCAATGACGCCAATGCAGATTGTTTCTGACACACGGCGTTTGATGCATGAACCCACAATCTCAAAATAATGATAACACAGTCATCATTTACTCTCCCTGATGTTGTTGAAACACATATTTTGCCAAATGCTTCTGCTGCTTTTTTCCATTTAGTGGAAGTGAATGACCGTCACGTGCCAAAAATGGTAGTAAACAGTCGTATTGCATTGCATTGCATTATATGTTATGCCCTCACAATAAAACAGAGCTTTTAAATATCATCTTACTATTACATATTATTGGGAGATATTGACGACTGATATTTATATACATTTTATGCAAGTAGTCTGTTATACTCTTATGAAGATTTATTTCATGAAATCTTTAAAAGTAAGAATTTTATCTTACTTTTTGGCCATATTAATATCAACAACTTCAACAAATTGCACAGTTGTGCTCAGTTTGCGCAAAAACTGAGGTGTCTTTACTATATTTTAACTTTATGAGCCATAAAAAAGCAAATATCACGACAAAAAAAACCCATACACAACACATGTGAAAATTTTATTTATTTATTTATTTGTTTAAAGGTTCAATCAATTTAAATAGATTTTTTCAGACTATTATTTCATGTTAGGCTTTTAACATTTTTAATACTGAAATATTTCTCCTCCTCTTCTCATCTCATTTGTAATTTAAAATTTTGGCATGTAAAGATGTGCCACATCAAATTTGAAATCAAAAAAGCCGAACGGCATTGGTTTTTGATTGTTTTCAAACTGAAAAAGACGTGCCTTTTTAAAATGCATACCTGTAAATCAGAACTGAGAGCTACAAAGTAAGGATTTTCAGCAAATAATTACTCAAATTTAAAAATTTCAGTTTTATCCTCGTGCAAAACTGTTGTATGGCTTCAGAATACTTATAGGGCATGGGTCATAGGGACCATTTGTATTTATTTATTTATTTATTTTTGGAGCCTGACAATCCTCAGTCCGCTTTTACCTTCAACGTATGTAAAAGAGCAGCATGGAGATTCTGCTAAACGTCTCTTTTTGAGTTCCACAGAAGAAAGTCAGTCAATCATGTCCGTGTTGAACAAAAATTTTGGCATGTAAAGATGTGCCACATCAAATTTGAAATCAAAAAAGCCGAACGGCATTGGTTTTTGATTGTTTTCAAACTGAAAAAGACGTGCTTTTTTAAAATGCATACCTGTAAATCAGAACTGAGAGCTACAAAGTAAGGATTTTCAGCAAATAATTACTCAAATTTAAAAATTTCAGTTTTATCCTCGTGCAAAACTGTTGTATGGCTTCAGAATACTTATAGGGCATGGGTCATAGGGACCATTTGTATTTATTTATTTATTTATTTTTGGAGCCTGACAATCCTCAGTCCGCTTTTACCTTCAACGTATGTAAAAGAGCAGCATGGAGATTCTGCTAAACGTCTCTTTTTGAGTTCCACAGAAGAAAGTCAGTCAATCATGTCCGTGTTGAACAACATGAGGGTGTAATGAAAATCACAAGTGACAGACGTACCTGAAGCAGCGTCGACCCCCAGTGTCAGCAGTACACGAAGGCCACATGTGCAATTTAAGGTTCTCAATCTCAAACGTCCATATGGCCCTCAAGGTGACCGTTTGGTTGGGGGAAAGTGACCTGCATGGGACCCATTTGTCCCTGAGGGGTCGTTCACTCGGCAGAAAGCAACCAGTCACTACAACCTCAGTCAGGAGAACCTGCAGCTGCTTGTGAAGCACAGCCTGCAAAGCAAGGGGGGTTATTATATATCTTCTCTCTGGGGAGAGAAGAAGCTGCTCACAAAGTGAAGGAAATGTCAGTGTCATTGGGGCCGCAGTAAAAAGCAGCATTTCCAACAGCCCTGAGCGACGAAAGCCACAAAGTGTCCAAGAACTTCTGCTGAATTAAACAGAATCATCTGTCACTTAAGCTGCATTATCCAGTGTCACACTAAACAGGTTTATGTGAAATAAACGCTGGATGTTTCCTGAGGTATTTGCCTGTTCACGCAGCGCTGTGTGGGATTGCCTGTGTGACTCTCGGTGACCACAGACAGCAGCTTTAATCGTGACTCCTGCTCGCGTCCTGAGAGATCTGAGCATCCCTAAAGATCGTGCAGTTGATTTTTGGAGACGTTTTGAATGGATGCGCAGGGAGAATTGATAAGTGTACATCTAAAATGTGAAGTCTGAACACAGATGCCCTGCTGTGCCAGACTGAGTCAGGCTTGGCAGATCTAACGTGTATAAGAACTCATCAAAGAGGAGATTTTGTTTTAGTGGGAGAATCAAAGGGTTATGGCTTTCATGATTATTTTCAGCGTTTCACTTTTCTGATGTGAAATATATAGGAAGAATTCGGGTATTGGGAAAATTCCTCTGAATATAATCCTTCTAGTAGATCCTACTTATTATTAGGTGCAATGTATTTATTGTGTAAATACACAAAACTTTTTTTCTGCAGAAAGATTTGCATCTGTTCCAGTAAGATTCATTTAAATTCAACTAAAATCCTGATATGGCTTAGTGCAATTATAAAATATCATTAAGTAAATATATGCACTCTTACACGTGAGCAGCTCATGATCTGTCAGTGTTTGCAGCATCTCAAAGCAGCTCAGTTCATAGTAAATGCTGCTCCTCACAAACTCATCTCTGCTTCTTAAAGGCTCCCTGCAGTTTCCTGTCAAAAGTCTGATGTCTGAACGTTCGAAAATGAAGTAATGCATTAGTATTGTAATTTTACAGTTGAAAAATATTATGGAATAATTTTTCTCATTTATTATTTTTTACAGTGAAATATTAAAATTTATTATTTTGACTTTTTTTTTTTTTTTTTTTTTTTTTTTGGTATTTTTTTTTTTTTTTTTTTTTTTTTTTAGGAGAAGAATGTATGCATTTATTTATTTCCATATTGCATCATTTATGCAGCCCTAAAAAACAACCAGAGCAAACTTGGATTTCTTAAAATCACATTTTAAATTGCAGTAGCAATTTTTTATCAGAAATATCAAAATGTGATATTTTTCATGCAGTCCTCCGGTTGAGTTTGAGATACAGGTAAGCATAGTGCCCTAAGGATTGAGGGTCAATAGTGTGATTACAGATATAATTTCATGCAGAAACTTTACATTTAAATGCAACAAAACAACATGTATGTAGACAAAAAGATGATTGTAATCAAATGCTTATTTTTAATATAAAGTGGGTCCAATGTGTATAAATACAGTAGGATACAAAAGTCTGAGATCACAGTGGACATCTTAAAATCTAATTTAAACCTGAAACAAAAAACAACCCATCGGTAGTGGGGTTAGTTGCATCAACAACACTCTTTCTTGACATTTGTTTACACTGTAATTTGTAGCCGAGTAAGTGAGAAAATTAAGTAAAGTTTAAGATAAATAGCATGGGGGAAAAAACACTATTACTCATATTAAATTACAAAGTTACAAGCATCCCCAGTCTCCCTGTTCTAAATAATGCAAAGATACTTAATTTGAACATCAGTCTTGCTCACACTGTTTATATATTTATGAACATGAACTCAAACCAATGTTGATAGCTTATTTTAATTGCTGCGTAGAATTGATAGACTCCTGATAAACACTGGATGTATTTTCATAATCTAGAGTACGCTGGACATTACATGCACACCAGAATGCAATTTTCCATAAAATAAGGAACCTTATTTACGTCCCATTCAATTCAATCAACGTGACCCGAAGAGATGTGATCTTGATTATTAAAACATGAATATATGAATACACTTTCAAACAGTGATTCCATTTTCCCAAAGGCCACTCTGCATAATTGTTGGCTTGACTGCATGTGATTGTTTTTAAGTAAAGAAATGAAGACAATAGAAATGTCACTCACCACATGCGTGTGTGTATATGAGACTGAAACGCTCTGGCGTGTGAGCTGACAGCTCTCTCGTGTGTGTTTAAAACAGAAAACATGTATGACAGGCCTTCATTGCGGACCAAATCAGAGCCTCGAGTGATTAGGTAACTGAATGCATAAATCTATAGGGTTATGGCGTGACGCTTCCAGCAGCACAGTCCACATATCAATCGTATCATTTGTTTAACAATCCTGAAGGATTCGCTGTGCAGTCTGTAGTGAGAGAAAACTTCCTTGCAGATTTTTCGGCAGAACAGACGGCTTGTGAAAGCTGATCTGCTGTGTGGCGTGTTTTGATGTGTAATCAATTGAAATTGAAGGGGAAGAGCAGTTCAGAGTGGAAAATGTAATGAGTGAGATGTGGTGAGTATCTCTGCAGGGCAGAGCCAATCTGCAGAAACACACCGACCCCCAACGCTAATGAGGTATCTGTTTCTAGAGTGGAGTGGAGTCTCACCATTGATCTTAAGAACACCTCAAGGGGATCTCAAGACTCCCTGAGGTATGTCCATTAGCGGGACAGGGAGGAGAAAGTCCCATAAGGATGACGAAAAGGTTGTACAAGTGGAGTTGGGACAAGAGAAGTCTTGTGGGTCGTTCACATGAAGAATAACATGAATAACATTCCTGGACAGCCGCAGAGAAATCAAACTACATCTGACTGACAGTGCTGGGTAGTAACGGATTACATGTAATCTTACCTACATTCCAGAAATGACGTACTCGTAGGGCTGGGCGATTTGGCAAAAAAAAATTTCAAATATATTTCAAATCGATTTTTAACTAGTCAACTTGAACATGTAACTACAACATGATTCAAGTAACTTTGTCTTTATTCACCCGAAATTTATATTCCAAGTGCACCACGCCACCACCCTTGAAGTTGCCAACATGCTATAAATGTTAAACAAATCACAAATATCGTTGCAGAAAAGATGCATGAACTACATATTGTACAACGTGTCTTATGCATATTATATGTTCAGAAAGTCAAGGTCATTTAAATTCAAAATGACTTAAAGGTATAACACAAGTAGACTGTTATTAACTCTAAATGTTCTGTAAAAACAACAGCAGCTTTCAGCCTGTCACAATGATGCAAACATGAAATATCAGACATACAGTACTAGTCACAGATTTTTTATTAGCTTGCACTGCTTTTCCATTGTCTTTTTTCGATGTAAACATGGATGCGTTTGACAGTTGCGCTCACGTCTCTCACAAATGAAACGGCAGTCTAAAAACGCGGCGCTCAAGTTAAAAGAAGTTCACTCCCATCTTGCATGTTTTTCCTATTTTCCTATGTCCACGTCGCATCTTTATCAGCACAAAAGCAGATTCTGTGTGAATGGCGCCTAGCACTATGAGTGCGTCACACGTGAGCGGTTAATCACGTGCACCGTCATGAGGTCCGATCGTTCTTTTCTCTTTACTGTTAATATTGGCATATTGTCAAAGTGTCTAATTCTGACGTCTGGTAATATTTACATTCAAAATCGCGATTCCTCGATTTCTAAAAAATAAAATCGTGGCAAAACGTTACATTGGAATTAATCGATAAAATCTGAAAAATCGCCCAGTACTCGTAATTCGATTATATTACTCATAATCAGACTACAGTTATCGATGACATATTACTCACACAATAGCAATACATTATTCACAATTTATGGATTTTCCTTAATTCTTCTTTTTCATCTTTTAAATTTTCCTTTCTAAAATAACCTACCGGTTATATATTCAGAAAGTCGGTTTTGTGGACATTCACACAAAGACCAGTCACAAGTCAGGTGGACATAACTACACAGAAAATTCACAGGCCATACAGATTTACAGAAATCATTTCAATTTGATTTAAATCATTAAATCAATTTCAACATTGCAACGTTGTTTAACAGATTAATTGCTATTTGACTTATTGATTTGCATTATTTAACCATGTATCTCTGTGTCTTTGGAAGGAGTTTGTCTTATAAACACATTCAAATTCACATGATTTCTTATTCACATGTAGTGTAGGGTTTCCCAAACTTTTTTATATCATAAGCATACTTTAATTTTTTACGTCACTGCATTTTTATGCCATTGTTCAACATCTCATGTTCTGACTTTGTATTGAACCTCAAATTTATGATCAATTTATGCAAATTAAATCCACATTAATTAATAATATTTTACAATTAGCATTAGCCTCAATAGAAATAAAAGTGAACAATGCCTTTACAACATTTGGGCTAATGTTCATTTCTACATATAGAGTTCAACGGGGCTAAAGGCACACCTTGAGAAAAAAATGTGCTTTTCACTGCGCCCAAAGTGTATGATTGCAGAAGGAATATATATTTTTGTATTGATCATTTATGGAGCAACAGATTTTGTGTGAAAAAGTTGTTTATTTTGTTTAAAAATCTTTAAAATGTTAACATAAAACATATATTGTAAAATACAGTAACAAAATCATTTTAATAAGTAAAGATTCTGAAAGCATCGGAGGAGATCCAATAATAATTCGATATATATTTACAGTAGTAACAACAAATGATATCGATATGATTAATATCATGTTTTTAAATATGATGGTTTCATTCTAAACATGGTAATTATCTCTAATATGGACACATAATATATGATATTTATAATCTGAATCTAACCATGTCAACAAATGGAAAAGCCAGCCATCTATTAATTATGATGTTAATTACTGTGCACCTTTAGCCCCAACAGCAGGGGTGCTTTTTACCCCAAATACCATACTTTTACATATTATTTCGTTATTTAAAAACTGTTGCTTTAATTATTTTAAACAAAACTGAAAATCATAAAGAAGACCTTTGTCTCAAAATACATTCAATAATTTTAGTAATTCTCATTTGCTACTTAAATCTATAACATTTTAAAAATCATCAAATATTCGATCAAATAAGCACAGAATCAACTTTGCGCTGCTGCGCGTCAAAGATCAGACAAATATACAGGTGCATCTTGAAAAGCAGATGTTTTGTAAAGTGCTACGCCAAGTTTTTCGGCCATCTAGTGGTTTAGAGGAAAATAATATCGAAGGTGCCTTTTAATAGATTTACAGTTTGCCCAGCTGTTTAATCACAGTAAATTAAGAATGAATTGTTTTGTGTTACAAGCTTTCCTTTGTATAAATATGCAAATTAAGTATTATCTATTTCAATATGCAGTAATTTGCACACATTTCCAGAACAGAAATCTAAAAATGAATCTTATTTAATTTTGTTGTGTGAACTGAACAAAAATACTCTAAACGTGTCGCTAACAAAAGTTGTTTTGTTGACCTTACTTAGATACTCAGATACTCAATCACAACATATCCAAATGTTCTGAAAATCTGAACAAACAATTTTACATTGAACAATATTGCCAGCATGCAAGCATGCATGAAAACATTTTATGTTAATTATTATTAAAATATTATCATTGTTTTAAATTGTACTAGCCTAATTTATGCTGCTGCTGTCACTGTCAGTTAGCTGTCATGTGGATCAGAGTTCATATTTTTACTGATTTAAAATGTGTTGATCCTCACCATGGTTGAGGTACTGTATATGTGCATCTCATTGTAACTTGTTTAATACATTATTAGCATAAATGTTTGCCTTTAGTTTTAAGAGGCAAATACTATCCATATTATAGAAGGCTTTGAAAATAAACATAAATCTAAAAGAAAGAGGATTGTTAAAAAAAATTGCATTGAATGCAAAAATAAATAAATCTTTGGTTGCTCTGACAGATCTTTTAACACTCAGTACACTGACTTTTATTTATTAGATGAACTAAAGTTTTTAAGTTGTCGGTTGCTAGTTGAGTGCGATATTTTTTTGAGTAAGGTAAACTTTTTTTTTTTACAGTGTGCCCAGCCTGAGGCTGACGTGGACACAGTTTACAAATCACACAAGTTCTTTACTCTGCAATCAATATCAGGTCCAAACAGTACTCACAGTTATTGACTGCAGCGACTATTCCTAAAACACAGCTCTGGCTTTGTCCA
>NW_015505689.1:1169139-1175363 GCF_001515645.1 Sinocyclocheilus grahami
ATATATTTTAAAATACAGAAACAAAATCGTTTTAATAAGTAAAGATTCTGAAAGCATCGGAGGAGATCCAATAATAATTCGATATATATTTACAGTAGTAACAACAAATGATATCGATATGATTAATATCATGTTTTTAAATATGATGGTTTCATTCTAAACATGGTGATTATCTCTAATATGGACACATAATATATGATATTTACCATCTGAATCTAACCATGTCAACAAATGGAAAAGCCAGTCATCTATTAATTATGATGTTAATTACTGTGCACCTTTAGCCCCAACAGCAGGGGTGCTTTTTACCCCAAATACCATACTTTTACATATTCTTTCGTTATTTAAAAACTGTTGCTTTAATTATTTTAAACAAAACTGAAAATCATAAAGAAGACCTTTGTCTCAAAATACATTCAATAATTTTAGTAATTCTCATTTGCTACTTAAATCTATAACATTTTAAAAATCATCAAATATTCGATCAAATAAGCACAGAATCAACTTTGCGCTGCTGCGCGTCAAAGATCAGACAAATATACAGGTGCATCTTGAAAAGCAGATGTTTTGTAAAGTGCTACGCCAAGTTTTTCGGCCATCTAGTGGTTTAGAGGAAAATAATATCGAAGGTGCCTTTTAATAGATTTACAGTTTGCCCAGCTGTTTAATCACAGTAAATTAAGAATGAATTGTTTTGTGTTACAAGCTTTCCTTTGTATAAATATGCAAATTAAGTATTATCTATTTCAATATGCAGTAATTTGCACACATTTCCAGAACAGAAATCTAAAAATGAATCTTATTTAATTTTGTTGTGTGAACTGAACAAAAATACTCTAAACGTGTCGCTAACAAAAGTTGTTTTGTTGACCTTACTTAGATACTCAAGCATTTATTCACAACATATCCAAATGTTCTGAAAATCTGAACAAACAATTTTACATTGAACAATATTGCCAGCATGCATTGCAGCTTGAAAACATTTTATGTTAATTATTATAAAAATATTATCATTGTTTTAAATTGTACTAGCCTAATTTATGCTGCTGCTGTCACTGTCAGTTAGCTGTCATGTGGATCAGAGTTCATATTTTTACTGATTTAAAATGTGTTGATCCTCACCATGGTTGAGGTACTGTATCTGTGCATCTCATTGTAACTTGTTTAATACATTATTAGCATAAATGTTTGCCTTCAGTTTTAAGAGGCAAATACTATCCATATTATAGAAGGCTTTGAAAATAAACATAAATCTAAAAGAAAGAGGATTGTTAAAAAAAATTGCATTGAATGCAAAAATAAATAAATCTTTGGTTGCTCTGACAGATCTTTTAACACTCAGTACACTGACTTTTATTTATTAGATGAACTAAAGTTTTTAAGTTGTCGGTTGCTAGTTGAGTGCGATATTTTTTTGAGTAAGGTAAACTTTTTTTTTTTACAGTGTGCCCAGCCTGAGGCTGACGTGGACACAGTTTACAAATCACACAAGTTCTTTACTCTGCAATCAATATCAGGTCCAAACAGTACTCACAGTTATTGACTGCAGCGACTATTCCTAAAACACAGCTCTGGCTTTGTCCAATAATTTTAGTAATTCTCATTTGCTACTTAAATCTATAACATTTTAAAAATCATCAAATATTCGATCAAATAAGCACAGAATCAACTTTGCGCTGCTGCGCGTCAAAGATCAGACAAATATACAGGTGCATCTTGAAAAGCAGATGTTTTGTAAAGTGCTACGCCAAGTTTTTCGGCCATCTAGTGGTTTAGAGGAAAATAATATCGAAGGTGCCTTTTAATAGATTTACAGTTTGCCCAGCTGTTTAATCACAGTAAATTAAGAATGAATTGTTTTGTGTTACAAGCTTTCCTTTGTATAAATATGCAAATTAAGTATTATCTATTTCAATATGCAGTAATTTGCACACATTTCCAGAACAGAAATCTAAAAATGAATCTTATTTAATTTTGTTGTGTGAACTGAACAAAAATACTCTAAACGTGTCGCTAACAAAAGTTGTTTTGTTGACCTTACTTAGATACTCAAGCATTTATTCACAACATATCCAAATGTTCTGAAAATCTGAACAAACAATTTTACATTGAACAATATTGCCAGCATGCATTGCAGCTTGAAAACATTTTATGTTAATTATTATTAAAATATTATCATTGTTTTAAATTGTACTAGCCTAATTTATGCTGCTGCTGTCACTGTCAGTTAGCTGTCATGTGGATCAGAGTTCATATTTTTACTGATTTAAAATGTGTTGATCCTCACCATGGTTGAGGTACTGTATATGTGCATCTCATTGTAACTTGTTTAATACATTATTAGCATAAATGTTTGCCTTTAGTTTTAAGAGGCAAATACTATCCATATTATAGAAGGCTTTGAAAATAAACATAAATCTAAAAGAAAGAGGATTGTTAAAAAAAATTGCATTGAATGCAAAAATAAATAAATCTTTGGTTGCTCTGACAGATCTTTTAACACTCAGTACACTGACTTTTATTTATTAGATGAACTAAAGTTTTTAAGTTGTCGGTTGCTAGTTGAGTGCGATATTTTTTTGAGTAAGGTAAACTTTTTTTTTTTACAGTGTGCCCAGCCTGAGGCTGACGTGGACACAGTTTACAAATCACACAAGTTCTTTACTCTGCAATCAATATCAGGTCCAAACAGTACTCACAGTTATTGACTGCAGCGACTATTCCTAAAACACAGCTCTGGCTTTGTCCATAAACGGCTGCCACATCAATCAATCCCCAACATTAACCAGAGCAACACATGTTTTACAGAAGAAGGCAGCTAATGAATGTACCTTTAGGATGATGACACTTCTAAAAATATCTCAAACCTTTTCATTTATTAAAAAAAAAAGATAGTCCTTTATCGGGTGTGCTCTTCGTTTTTTACCTCTATGTCACTGAACACAATGCATCCTTAATTAAGGTGACTTTACAGGAAAGCGTCAGCACATTTGGTTGAAGTGAGATCATATAAGAGTAATTAATCAGCTGAAACTAAACATAACATACAAAGATATCCATTTAAAATAAAAATGCTGCTTTTGTGTTATTGTGTGGCTGGCCTTTAGTCTCCTGCCTGTTTCCAAAGAGCTCTTTTCCCTTAATGAGATCAAACAGGCTCAGATATGCATTCTATATATACTGCACTCAAAACATGACTTGCCATATAGACTAGAGGCCAGATTTACTAAAACAGGGCAAGTTAGCATGAGAGCACAATCCCACGAGGACTGATGGGAGTGGAAATTTATTCTGGTCTACTGACAATGCGCACATTAAAGAACTCAAATGCAGCCGGATCATTTCCATAACGACCAGCGCAATCTACCGAGAGCAGCGCAGATTTACGTTAGTAAATTGTTATATTCTCCTCCCATAAATGTTGCATCTCAAAGGGAAACTACAGATGCATGTACAATGAGGTCAGCCACAAAAATGAATGTATCCATGCCTTTCCAGTGCTAATTTTTCACTGCGGGCCTTTAGTAAATTCTGAAAGCAGTTTTTAATGGCAAAATAGGTTTTGCGCTGGTGCAAGCCATTAGTAAAAGTGGCCCCAAAAGTCAAGTAATATTTATATTAATTAGTGAAAAACTACTCCAAATTATAAGCAAAAAATGGCATGTAACAAACTTGGACCATGTAAACAACCATCTAGCAACACTAATGCTAACATGTATTCAAAACACCTTGGCATCATGATTAAACAATCTAAAGAACAATCTTTCTAATAAAAAGATAATTAAACAATCTAGTTTACAAATATGACTTTCAGGATCATAGGTGTGTAGTTAGCCTCAGATAAAGGGAGTGTTAAAGGAATAGTTCACCCAAAAGTAAAAATTGCATTCCATCACTTTCTCCACTAATGGATGCTCTGCAGTGAATGGGTGCCGTCAACATGAGAGTCCAAACAGCTGATAAAAACACCACAATAATCCACACCACTCCAGTCCATTGATTAAACGGATAGTTCACCCAAAAATGAAAATGTGATGTTTATCTGCTTACCCCCAGGGCTTCCAAGATGTAGGTGACTTTGTTTCTTCAGTAGAACACAAACAAAGATTTTTAACTCAAACCGTTGCAGTCTGTCAGTCTTATAATGCAAGTGGATGGGAATCACGGCTTTGCGATTCAAAAAACATACACAAACAAAACCAAATTAAACCCGGCGGCTCGTGACAATACATTGATGTGTAAAGACACAAAACGATCAGTCTGTGCAAGAAACTGAACAGTATTTATATCGTTTTTTTACCTCTGATTTTCACGGCAATGTCTGAACTGTCTGTCCTGAGCGTGTTCAACAGCCGGCACGTGATGCATCTTCTTCTTCTTCTTGCTTTACGTCGGATCGCAGACTTATAAGTGCATTACTGCCACCTATCTCTCAAACAGACCATTGACACTCCTAATTGAGATTGTAGATAGAGTGTCAATTGTCCATTTGAGAGATAGGTGGCAGTAATGCAATTTATAAGTCTGCGATCCGCCGTAAAGCAAGAAGAAGAAGAAGAAGATGCGTCACGCGCCAGCTGTTGAACGTGCTCAGGACAGACCGTTCGGACATTGTGGTGAAAATTAGAGGTAAAAAACAATATAAATACTGTTCAGTTTCTTGCACAGACTGATCGTTTCGTGTCTTTACACATCAATGTATCGTCACGAGCCGCAGGGTTTCATTTGGTTTTGTTTGTGTGGTTTTTTTTTTACTCTCAAAGCTGTGATTCCCATCCACTTGCATTATCTGACTGACAGACTGCAACGGTTTGAGTTAAAAATCTCAGTTTGTGTTCTACTGAAGAAACAAAGTCACCTACATCGTGGATGCCCCGGGGTTAAGCAGATAAACATCACATTTTCATTTTTGGGTGAACTATCCCTTTAATGTCTTTTTAAGGCCAAAAGCTGCTTCCTCCAGTAAAAAAGACCATTCTCTGTTGTCCTCTCACATCAAAATCCAGCCACATATATGTTTCGAGCTGTTTTGGACAGTTTTCACTAGTAAACGGTGCTTGATCTGTGCAGATTTCTCTCCTGATTCAGACCAGACCACTTTTTCTCCGGAGGAAGCGTTATTATGGACTCATATGAGTGATGCAATGTCCCATTTCTCCAAATCTGATGAAGAAACAAACTACATCTTGGATGGTCTGAGATTTTTTTGTTCCTTTAAGCTGAAAAAGTTGCTAACATCAGCTTATTGTTCGTCAGTCAAGAGTGACATCTACTGAACCGCTGAACCGCTTTCCATCATTCATTCATGTCCTCTGAACAGAAAGTCGAAATCACAGAATCACAGAATTGTGTCGGAGCTCCATGTTCATTTTGCGGTGGGCCAAACATTTCTGAAATGATTGCTTCATGAATGACCTTTTGTGTGACATAAAACCCAGTAAATGCCTCGCCCGAGGACAAGAAGGGAGTTATATCTTATCTCTGTGGAATATCTCGCCGACCTACTAAATAGTCTCCCAGAATCAGTTAAACATAATTGTTCAGTGTTCCACCTTTTACATCGGCCGACTTCAAAATGTCAAGCAGGAAAAAAAGATTCGCTTAATTTAACAAGGAACCTGTTGTAATGAATTAGAAACCTAGATAGGACGACGGACCACTGAATGACCAGCGCCTTTTCACACTTCATGAGTCTCGTTGGGACAGCTATGTGTGGATGAAATCATCTGTGCAGCACACTCCAGTTCTTCTGGAAAAACACAGCTTTATTTTGATTGTCTGGGATTCAAAATTGGATAGGGTTGGACAACTTCTGCAAATGTCAACATATTCCAAAGGTCTCAAGCCACTGTTGAGAGAACAGAATAATGAATGAGAGGGAAAGCAACAATCCATTTACTGTGCTAAAATAAACCTCCAAAACCCTCGCTGTGTACCAAAATGCTGCAAATGGAACACAGTTGCCTCCTAGCCTCCATGGGTCTCTCTATTCAGACGTAAAGAAAAAGAGAACAGTGTGATGCCTATATCCATTAGAGTCTGAATTTGCTTGAATTAATAAAACATTTTGTTCTAAAAAAGCTGTGTACCTTCCGTGAACCGTGAAAGCGCTTGCGATCTCCCAGCTGGGACTTTTCTGACGAACATCCACCATTGTAAGAACATTTCAAGAATGGTCTGTTGAACCTTCAAGAAAATTAAGCCATTCAGAACAAACGTGAAAC
>NW_015505689.1:1176193-1200768 GCF_001515645.1 Sinocyclocheilus grahami
ATTAAACGGATAGTTCACCCAAAAATGAAAATGTGATGTTTATCTGCTTACCCCCAGGGCATCCACGATGTAGGTGACTTTGTTTCTTCAGTAGAACACAAACTGAGATTTTTAACTCAAACCGTTGCAGTCTGTCAGTCAGATAATGCAAGTGGATGGGAATCACAGCTTTGCGATTCAAAAAACATACACAAACAAAACCAAATTAAACCCGGCGGCTCGTGACAATACATTGATGTGTAAAGACACAAAACGATCAGTCTGTGCAAGAAACTGAACAGTATTTATATCGTTTTTTACCTCTGATTTTCACGGCAATGTCTGAACTGTCTGTCCTGAGCGTGTTCAACAGCCGGCACGTGATGCATCTTCTTCTTCTTCTTGCTTTACGTCGGATCGCAGACTTATAAGTGCATTACTGCCACCTATCTCTCAAACAGACCATTGACACTCCTAATTGAGATTGTAGATAGAGTGTCAATTGTCCATTTGAGAGATAGGTGGCAGTAATGCAATTTATAAGTCTGCGATCCGCCGTAAAGCAAGAAGAAGAAGAAGAAGATGCGTCACGCGCCAGCTGTTGAACGTGCTCAGGACAGACCGTTCGGACATTGTGGTGAAAATTAGAGGTAAAAAACAATATAAATACTGTTCAGTTTCTTGCACAGACTGATCGTTTCGTGTCTTTACACATCAATGTATCGTCACGAGCCGCAGGGTTTCATTTGGTTTTGTTTGTGTGGTTTTTTTTTTACTCTCAAAGCTGTGATTCCCATCCACTTGCATTATCTGACTGACAGACTGCAACGGTTTGAGTTAAAAATCTCAGTTTGTGTTCTACTGAAGAAACAAAGTCACCTACATCGTGGATGCCCTGGGGTTAAGCAGATAAACATCACATTTTCATTTTTGGGTGAACTATCCCTTTAATGTCTTTTTAAGGCCAAAAGCTGCTTCCTCCAGTAAAAAAGACCATTCTCTGTTGTCCTCTCACATCAAAATCCAGCCACATATATGTTTCGAGCTGTTTTGGACAGTTTTCACTAGTAAACGGTGCTTGATCTGTGCAGATTTCTCTCCTGATTCAGACCAGACCACTTTTTCTCCGGAGGAAGCGTTATTATGGACTCATATGAGTGATGCAATGTCCCATTTCTCCAAATCTGATGAAGAAACAAACTACATCTTGGATGGTCTGAGGGTGAATAAATTTAAAGAAAATAATTTTTTTGTTGAACTATTCCTTTAAGCTGAAAAAGTTGCTAACATCAGCTTATTGTTCGTCAGTCAAGAGTGACATCTACTGAACCGCTCATGTCATTTCCATCATTCATTCATGTCCTCTGAACAGAAAGTCGAAATCACAGAATCACAGAATTGTGTCGGAGCTCCATGTTCATTTTGCGGTGGGCCAAACATTTCTGAAATGATTGCTTCATGAATGACCTTTTGTGTGACATAAAACCCAGTAAATGCCTCGCCCGAGGACAAGAAGGGAGTTATATCTTATCTCTGTGGAATATCTCGCCGACCTACTAAATAGTCTCCCAGAATCAGTTAAACATAATTGTTCAGTGTTCCTCCTTTTACATCGGCCGACTTCAAAATGTCAAGCAGGAAAAAAAGATTCGCTTAATTTAACAAGGAACCTGTTGTAATGAATTAGAAACCTAGATAGGACGACGGACCACTGAATGACCAGCGCCTTTTCACACTTCATGAGTCTCGTTGGGACAGCTATGTGTGGATGAAATCATCTGTGCGGCACACTCCAGTTCTTCTGGAAAAACACGGCTTTATTTTGATTGTCTGGGATTCAAAATTGGATAGGGTTGGACAACTTCTGCAAATGTCAACATATTCCAAAGGTCTCAAGCCACTGTTGAGAGAACAGAATAATGAATGAGAGGGAAAGCAACAATCCATTTACTGTGCTAAAATAAACCTCCAAAACCCTCGCTGTGTACCAAAATGCTGCAAATGGAACACAGTTGCCTCCTAGCCTCCATGGGTCTCTATTCAGACGTAAAGAAAAAGAGAACAGTGTGATGCCTATATCCATTAGAGTCTGAATTTGCTTGAATTAATAAAACATTTTGTTCTAAAAAAGCTGTGTACCTTCCGTGAACCGTGAAAGCGCTTGCGATCTCCCAGCTGGGACTTTTCTGACGAACATCCACCATTGTAAGAACATTTCAAGAATGGTCTGTTGAACCTTCAAGAAAATTAAGCCATTCAGAACAAACGTGAAACAGCGTCTCAATCGTGAGACGTTCATGGCCCAATTCTGTGGCGCTAGACTCTGTGTTTATGTCAGCGGAGTCTGGGTAGTTGTGCAAATGAGCTATCCATCAGCTCCACGGGACAGGAGCAGTCAGTCACTCTGCTTTACAATCTCCCTCCTGGGCTCATGGCTTTCACAGCGCTAACAGATTTGGACAGCTCGCTGCTGATGGTTTCCATGTGCTTCATACTTCATCTTGAGAAACGGTTCCGAGCAAAGCAGCTTGCTAATTAGTTTTTCATTGTGCAGCGTCTGCACAAACATGTACATATGTAAAAACGCAACTACAGTAATGCTAAGTAAGCTCATCTCACCAAGTGGCGGGACACAGAGGTTAAAGACACAGATGTCTCATCTTAAAGCAAAAAATATTAATGCTACTCAAAGGCTAATATTTTTTGAGCTTGCAAGGCAGACTCTATCTATCTATATATACACACATATACACACATACATATATATATATATATATATATATATATATATATATATATATATATATATATATATATATATATATATGTGTGCATAAATCTAAATCTACTGAATCCATATTCTGGGGTTGTGTGTAGAACAGACATAAATTTCATATTTCACAAAATTTGCACCTCCAGTTTAAAAAGCTGTGCATTGACAACATTTTGACAAAAGTTTTAGGTGATATATTAAGAATGAAAAAACATTGATTAAATGTTTGGCGGCGATGGCATCATCATAATATTTGTGTACTAAATAGTAATTGCTCATCTTCCTTGAAATAAATTGTAATGTATTTCAAAATATCTATCTATCTATCTATCTATCTATCTATCTATCTATCTATCTATCTATCTATCTATCTATCTATATATCTATCTATCTATCTATCTATCTATCTATCTATCTATCTATCTATATATATGCTGAAGTCAATTCTTAAAACCAAAACACTATTAGAACAGCAAGATTTTCTAATTCAAAGAACTACTTTCAAAGCAGCACAGCACTACTTTATAAATGCAAAAACTCATGGTGCCCACACAACTCATACTCCTTTTCAAGAATCCCTTGAGGACCGGACTCTATTTATGACACTGCTGATAAAGGACAAAGTTCTGCATATTTTTTTCCGTTGTTGTTGTTCAAGGATATATGAGCACACGAATTTGTGTTAATGCACCGAAGTGTAACAAATGTGTGCAAATAAGAGCATGCAGCACGCAAGTTAATTACGCACTAAAAAGGGAGCACTCATTAGCATTATCCTGAAGTGTAAACGATGTATATTCATTAGTTACGGACTTTGCAAACATAGCTAAGTTCCCGGCTTGGGTCTGTTGGAAATGCAAAAGATTTAACTCAGCCGTTTTATTCATGTGACGTAAAGTGTTATTTCAGTCATGAGTTGGAAATCCTTCTCACAATGTAAATTTGGTCCTTCTGCTCCAAGCTGCTTCCGAATAAAGACTTCTTTCTCTCTGTAGTCGTAATTGTCTTGCATTTGAGTGCTGCCCTCCTCCTCTGCATCTACATCAGCCGGTGTCCTCCAGGGATCCGTCCTCTGACCCTTCTCGTTCTGCGAGAGTATTTCAAAGCAGACTCGGACATGCCTGAGCTGTCGGGCCCCAGCTGGCTCTGTGCTGCCAGCTGCATCCAGTGGTTATTCCTCACAGGCACAACCTCAGGTGTCCTTCCTTTCTGCCCTGTAATTCCCGTCTCTTTCATCCTCGCAGGATGTCCAACTTGTATTACGGGCTCATTCAATAAAACAACGTCCAGAGGAGCAGAGGCAGATACGGGTTCAACACAGACACACAAACAGATTGTTTGCAGATGCAGCCGGCTTTCACAGTCTGCGAAAAGAAACGTTTTCAGCGCTATCTGGCGCCACAGAGAGATGAAGCACATACAAACCATCTCAAATCTTCCCAAATAGGGATTAATTGCTAATAAAAAGGAAAAATGAAATAAAACTATTCATGTGCTAAAGGAAATGTGCTGCAAAAATAACCACTGGTCCAATAATAGAAACGTAATTTGATTTCACAGCAAGATTCACTGGATTTTTATGGTAAACTAACCACAGCGCAAAACACACCATCACAGTTTGCTAATGTGGTCAGAGTATTTTTAGCACATTACTAACTAATTGCTATGCTGTTCTGATTGTTAGCATGTTGCTGTGTGCTTACTAATCTGTTATAAGTGTTTTTAAGAAGTTTTTAGGCCTATATGATTGCTAAGATGTTCTGAAGATTATGAAATGCCTGCTATTATGTTCTGATTGTTAAGCATGTTGTTATGTGTTTGCTAATGTGCTTTAAGTGATTTAGGATTATTTATTTGATTATGTGATTGCGAAGATATTCTGAATGTTAGCATTTAGCTACATCATTGCTAGGATATTCAAAGCATTTTCATCAGATTACTGCATGATTACCAAATCGTTCTGAATGTTTTAGCATCTTACTGCGCGGTTGCTAAGGTGTTCAAAGTGTTTTCATCAGATTAATGCATAATTGCCAAGTCGTTCTGAGTGTTTTAGCATCTTTCTACACGGTTTTTAAGGTGTTTAAAGTGTTTTTTATCAGGTTACTGCATGATTGCCAAGTCGTTCTGAGTGTTTTAGCATCTTTCTACGTGGTTTTTAAGGTGTTTAAAGTGTTTTCATCAGATTTCTGCATGTTTGCAAAGGGTATAGATATTCTGTATTTAAATCTGATATTCTGGTATGTGAATGTTTTTTCAGCCATTTGTCATTTTACGTTTTTTTATTTTCTCAGCCATTTTACTGTCCATCCGGTGTAAATCATAAGTCAGAATGCATAATTCATAAATGTAATAGCACCCTTCTCCTCAAAAAAAATGCCCGATTTGTATAATTCATGTGCGAAACACAAATGCGTTGAGTTACACGCCAAAGTTCACTAAAGTTAGGGGCTTGTTCAAATCCAAGTATGAGCAGCAGTAATAGAGATGTTTTCCTCATAGCAAGCGCCATTAAAACACAGCAACAGTTTATTTGCAATCTTCAAAGCCAGAAGACTCCCTATCTGTCATTATGTTTAGTTTTGCTCGGAGAACATTCCCGTTTCTGCTTTATTTAGAGTCTGCTCCACTAAATGTTTAATTATTTTGGCAGATGTGTCTGATGAGGAAGACACATAGAAATTGTCAATAACATCATCCGTGAAGAGAAGAGCGCGAGAAGTGTGAGAGCTGCGAGATGAATTTCATAAACGGAGGATGAGAGTATTAAAAACTGGAGGATTATGACAAGAGGTATAAAATGGGATTGCCAGGATTTTCATACTTTCTGCAACATGGCAGATCGTCCTCACTCTACATCAAACAGAGAATTGTGGGGCAAAATTCATCAGCTTGGCAACTAGGACGGCAGCGCTTACTCACGACAGATATGCCATCAGTGAGATTAGCAAAGCACTTCAGACTGCTGCACAACTGAAACAATTGCGATGACAAACAGCAGGTGAATTGGCCGCGGGAAATCAGACATGATTGGATAATGGCAAAGCCAATGCTACCTGATTTCACCTAATCACACACAAGTCTTTACCAGCAGATGACGCCACTCGGCTACTTTAACTCTTTCGCCGACATTGACGGAATTTTTCACAGTTTTAGGCCTCATGCATCAAAGAAAAAGTGCGCAGACATCTTTAGAATTTTGTCTTTGAACTTTCGTTTTTGCGGTAGTTCTATAACATGTTGACGAGTTATTAGCTGGGGAAGTGGATTTATTTACTGTAGAGTTAACGAAAGTTATAATGTTTGAAGCGGATGTCATAACAAATGCCAGTAGACCTGTATGTTTTAAAACGAGCAGTTCATGCAAATGGAATAGGTAAGATTTTGGCATTGGTGTCGACAACTGATCAAAATTATTGCTAGGGACAATTTAGTAGATGCTGGATATTGGTAGGGACATGTCATAGCATCTCTACTAAATTATATGCCCTTGGCATAACAAGTGCTGACCTACTTTGGAAACCATAGTACTCTACTTAAATATGAAGAGGTCAAGCAACAGATTGTTAAAGGGTTAGTTCACCCAAAAATGAAAATTAGCTCGAGCCATCCTAGGTGTATATCCTCCTGACTACCAGGAAAAAACAGTTTTGTGAATTTAGTATTTTGTCATGTCATTACATTGTTCAGAGCATAAGAAAAAATTTTAAAAATAAAATTTATGAAAAATGATATTTTATTCATATGTTATGCCATGTCATCTGTAGAGGACATCGGGACTTTAAAAAGTCCTGTTTTTAAAAAAATAAAAAGACATGAATAGACATGAAAAAGCAAAAAAAGTGGGATTTTTGTTTTAACCAGAAATCAATTTTCATTTTTTTATACCAAAACTTTATATAAAGATGATTCTCAACTATGTTACGAAAGATATTTTTAAAAAACATTTTTTAATGCAAAATGTGTGTAAAATGGCTATAAACGAGTTTTTCCATTATATACAATGTATCTACGTATAAACTGTATCTAATTTGCATATTAATGTGTTTTTGGGGCAACATAGAATGAACAAATAAGTGCAATAATGGGAGTAATAATTAGCAAGATTTTCATAATAATATCTAATATTTAATAGGAATATTGATACATAATTTTTCTCTATTCATTTGTTGTGTCTCCCAAAATGTGTAATAAACATGCTTTAAGTCCTGGTGTCCTCTGCAGTGGACATGTATGAAATTGATGTCCTGTTTTCATAACAGAAGGTCATCTTTTGATTTGAAACCCAAGCCAAGATATTCCAAGCCTTTTTATTGTAGTAGGTGGGTGTTTCTCTTTAAAAGTCCAAAACACGTTAAATAAAGCGTGCACATCCATAATAAAACGTGCCTCACACGGCTCTGGGGCATGAATAAAGGCCTTCTTTCTTTCTTTTTGTAAGAAAAATATCCATATTTCAAACGTAATAAACACTTTAACATTTTTTGTTTGTTTGTTTTGTTTGTTTGCTTGTTTGTTTAAGAGGCTCTGCTCTCTTTTTTTTTTAAATATTGCATGTTCACATATTCACACAACAAAATATTCTGGGGGCCATAAAGTGGGGAAAGAGTTAAAGTCAACATGAAGCGGCGTCCGCATTTGACTTTCAAATCGTGCTGTATTTCCAAGCGAAACAGAATATTCAACAAGAGGCTTGATTTTATCCATCAAGAATTGATTGGATCGTGAGCAGTGGGCATTAGATATCAGAAAGGAGCCAGACGTGGATGTGAGTTTGATTCGGTCCAGCTGTGTCCCACTCACTTCATCTGTTGCTGCAAACTCCAGCCTACACACTGACCGCTGCCTGCATCATCCCAGCCATTTAGGACAGATTTCAAAGACTGCAAACGACAGCCAGCTAGAGCCATATGAGCCAGACCGCGTCACTGACTGCCTTCACCGTTCCAGTCGTTTAGGATGGATTTCAAAAGGCTATACATCAATGCAGGACTGCCAACTGCAGCCTACTATATATCAGCCAGACGCTGGGCTGAACTCCCTGCATCACTCTAATAACACCGAATCATGTTTTCATTGAATAAGTGGCTATTATTACATATACTAGGCTATGCGTGATTTTGCTTATGCCATAAGTCAAAAGTTTGAAATAATTAAGTTATGTAATGTTTTTGGAATAAATCTCTCATGCTTACCAAGGTTGCATTAGACTGTATATCAGCCAGACGCTGGGCTGAACTCCCTGCATCACTCTAATAACACCGAATCATGTATTCATTGAATAAGTGGCTATTATTACATATACTAGGCTATGCGTGATTTTGCTTATGCCATAAGTCAAAAGTTTGAAATAATTAAGTTATGTAATGTTTTTGGAATAAATCTCTCATGCTTACCAAGGTTGCATTAATTACAGTAAAAACAGGAATATTGTGAAATATTATTGCAATTTATTTGTTTTCTATGTGAATATGCCCATATTTTAAAATGTAATTTATTTCTGTGATCAAAGCTGACTTTTCAGCATCATTTAAATAAACGTGACCTAACTTACTGTAAGTTAGCTGTTGCACCAATTGAAGGTGCAAACATATCCACATCGCTACGATCAGATGCTTCCTTAACTGCTGTTTTCTCACAGCTGGCATTTTTGATTTGTGTTTATTTTGTTATTGAGTATTACATACTCATCTAAACGCTACTCTCAGCTTCGTCAGAACGTTCGCTAACAGTAAAGCATATATTGAAAAAGAACTTCGCCGTCAATAGGCCACATAGCAGCATTTTTGGTTTATAGTTTTGTAAAACTTCCCTACACGGGTTCGTCTCCATTTGCACGTCTCAAAAGTGTCTTCTTCTATTGGTTTGCAGCTCAGGAGGGCTGGATAGCAGTCTTGCTCTACAGCACCACACTGGTCAAGCCGCGCTACCCTTACATTATGAGCCTTACATATCAGATCAAACGACTATTAGAAAACAATATTACTTGTCGACAATTTTTTATGTTGATTTAGTTGATAATGTCAACAAATCGTTTCAGTCCTAGAAGCTACATTAGATTGCTGCAGGAAAAAAACACTTTAATATTTATAAAAGGTATGACATTTTGATTAAAATTGATTTTTTTTTTAAAATTAGACATGCATGGATGAATTGTTGACAATAAGATCTGGCATGCATTTAGAAAACAGATAAGGTGAATTTTCTTTTCTTTCTGCCCAACCCTGCAATGACGAAGAGGATTTTGAGTTAGAAACCGAAGAGATACCTGTCGCTAAAATCCTTCTCTCTCCATCTTCTGTTTACTTATTTATAGACTGCATTTGATGGCCACAAAAGCACGTGGCTTCCTCCACATTACATATCCATCTGCTAGTGATGTATCGATCCCAACAGTCCCTTGCATCTATTGATCACAGTGGGCTGAAAATCTCACATTCGGTTTGGTTACAGGGCAGCATTTTAGTTGTCAGATGCTAGATTAGTCTATTTGTTGTAATAGCTTCATTATACCTTCAATAACACATAATGACACTTTGCAAAAGGTTGCGGGTTTTAATCATCATCTATGTGACAGAAATGGCTAATTTGTGGCTGAAGTCTTCAGTCTCCCAGGATCGGAGAGCAAAAGCAGCAATAAAAAAAGGAATCAGTGCCTATCCTGAGGAGAAACACATGAAAACAGAAAGAGGAAGTTGAGCATGCCATCGCTGCGTCTGATATTTTTTTCAAAGCCTTGTCATAATACAGTACACAGCCTCATGAATCAGGCCGCAAGTACAAACACACTGCATTTTAAACAGCAATTCTTAAAATAAAACTAGTACTTGTTCCATGAATATATAATCACAATACGAGAAGCTCTTTCTTTCTATTTTTCACAGATGAATCATGTTTGTAAAAAAATTACAATATGGGTCACATTTACTTTGCAACCAGTCTGTACAAATTACAAAGCAATATTATTTTAAAAATATATATAGAATTTGGATTAAATGTTTAATTTGATCCTTTCTTGGCCTTGTCCATATGGAGAATACAACCATAACCCATTTAATCAAAAACATTATTCAATTTAAAATACCTGCTTTCTATTTGAATATATAATAAACTGTAATTTATTGCTGTGATCAAAGCTGAATTTTCAGCATCATTACTCCACGATCCTTCAGAAATCATTCTGAAATGTTGATTTGCTGCTCAAGAAACATTTCTGATTATTATGCTGAACACAGTTGTGCTGCTTCATATTTTTTATGGAAACCAATTTTGTCTTTCATGAACACAAACTTTTATGTTTTATATCTTTTTTTATCTTTCATGAACACAAACCTAACACCTTAAACCTTATATAAACATGAATATTTTTTGATCACTTTTATTACTTAAATGCCTTTTTATCACTTTAATATTACGGACTTCAAACTTTTGAATGATAGTGTAATTTAACATTATCAGTCATATTATTAAAAAGGGATTTATTACAATCACTCAACTGAAACTAAACACAATCAATGCTGTGGGTAAAAAAACAGTCTGTAATATACAGAGTGTGTTATTTTCTAATGGCATCTGGAGCGTCTCTATGTTTGGTATCTGGAATGGAGTCTCTATGTTCAGCTACAAGTGTCATCCAAGTAGATGTGTGCTGGTATTCGGTAATGCGATATATCACGATAATGAATATGCATGATATTGTTATCGAAGTCACTTCAAAATACCGGGAATAATTATTTTTTACAAATTATTCACAATTTTGAATGCATTTAAAGAAACCTTTTCACATCAACTGGTTAAATGCACAACACCGCTGTAAGCTGCGACAAAGACGCGTGTGCACTCTGATGTAAACAAGCACGGATGAGAAGTGCATGGCAGAACGCGTGAAAGACGCTCTGAATGAAAGCGCACATTCACTTTCTGACAGCACAAATGCAGCCGTTACCCCGGAAACAAAGCAGCTGCGCTACTTTCTGTTTCTGAAACGTATTTAAATTATTGTTAAAAAGCCATTCAGATTTGTGCATTCGCTATGGTGTTCATCACAGCGCCAAATAGGCTACTTAAATATTTAGCCTTAATAGGCTATTTATTTTTTTAACTTTTTTACATTTTAATCTGGACTACAACATGCACTAGATATTGTTTGCAAGTGTTTTGATTCTTTATTGTTCGGTCACACTTTACATTAGGGCTTCATTAGTTAACATTAATGAAGACCTGACCTGTTGAAAAGAGATGGTCTTCATCCCTCCAGCGGTGGTGCCGCTCTTCTCTCTAGAAATATGGCACATAGTCTTAGAGTTTGTATTTGACTAACTGGGGCCCAGGTCAGGAAGCAGACAGACTGGCTAAACTGACCATCTGCTAGCCGCCTCCCATCACAGAAATCAGTTAATTCTCAGCACATAGTGACTCTTTCACCTAGATATCACACTATAGAGAGTGTGTCTGTTCCCCGAACTAGAAAATACAAAAAACGTCCAAACCAATTTAAAGATAACAATTTAATTGATGTTCAACAAATAAAAAACAGATATAATACAGATGAACAAATGATAAATCTTGGCTTATTGACTATAAGATCCCTTTCTACAAAAGCGCTTTTTGTAAATGATACGATCACTGTTCATAAACTAGATGTGCTTTGTTTGACAGAAACCTAGCTAAACCTGATGATTACATTACTTTAAACTAGGGATGCATCGGTATCTGGCCCGATACTGGTCTCCTGTACTTGTTAAAATGCCCCGATACCAAACGCCGATACCACACAGCATGTGATAAGCGCCATATTCAAACAAAGAAACACCAACAACAGACAGCAGAAATGAGTTAAGGATGTCTACTAAGAAGTATATGTACGCAACGAATATAATGTTAAACATTCAGTATTAACGCCTGTATAGCTGATGTGCGCGAGCTGATAAACAAAGCGCACTGCCTGTGTCTGAGTAACTAAAAAAGACTACAAACAAAAAAGTGCATGTGATATTAACAGACGAACTACGCTCATATTTATAATTCCAAACAATCAGTAAGCGGCAGGTGCTAGGAAACGCTGTTTTGTACTCATTTATTGAGGAGTCGGCTGCGGTGCTTCTCTGCCGCTCACTGCACAGAACAGACGCCGAGAGAGGTGACACTTCTCCGGGAAAGTCAGACCTCGCGTTCGCGGGACAGCACTGGAGAAATCTTCCAACTAAACCATAGCTAAGGTTTATCCAGATAAAGTCGCTAGGTTTGTCAGTATGAATATTCTATGGAAAAAAGCCGCTAAAGGGTCTGAAAGTTGCTAAATCTAGTGCTAAAGTCGCGCTCGTGTGTGAGAGACGCGGGAGCTAATGGCAGGGGGCGGGGGATATTTGTGGAGGGCAGTGTGGATATTGTGGATGAGTTCTTCTGTGTCATCACGTTCTATTAGTTCTACAGCTTCAGTTTCTGAACTTTCACGCTTAGTAACACATACAGCTGTTCCCTCACCACAGTGCAACAGTGAAAAGGGACCCCTTTCAAACAGTGTTGCGTTCCAAACGTTGCGGAACGTGTATTGAGGTATTTTAAAAATTCATATCATAACAAAAATAAACACTGGTATTCGGTATGAACCGGTATACCGCCCAGCACTACTGGCTACTGTATACAGGCCACCAGGGCACCATACAGACTTTATTAAATCTATCTGTGTTAGTGCTGGCTGCAGATAAAGTCTTAATCATTGGTGATTTTTAATTGTTTTAAAAGTTCTTAATTGTTGGTGAAAAGATTAATTGGGATCAGCATTTATAGACATTCTAAACTCTATTGGGGTTAGACAACACATGTCAGGACCTACTCACTGTCGAAATCATACTCTAGATTTAATACTGTCACATGGAATTGATGTTAATGGCGTTGAAATTCTGCAGCAGAGCAATGATATCTCAGATCATTATCTAGTTTCGTGTATCACCTCTACCACAAAAGACTGCTTTGTAAGTAATCTTCCTGACTTATCTAAATTCCTCAGCATATCCAATAGCTCAGAACAACTTGATGATATAGCCTAACAGAAACTATGGACTCTCTCTTTTCTAGCACTTAGATACGGTTGCTCCTTTACACTTAAGGAAGATTAAGGAAAACTGACGGTCTGACACCGTGGTATAATGAGCACACTCATGCCCTAAAGAAAGCAGCATGGAAAATTGAGTGCAGCTGGAGGAAAACAAAACTAGAGGTATTTCCTATTGCTTGGCAGGAAAATACTCTCTCCTACAGAAAAGCCTTAAAAACTGCTAGATCTGATTACTTTTAGGGGTGGGAATCTTTAGTCACCTCCCGATCCGATTCTGGGAGTCACGATCCGATTCCAGAATGATTCTTGATCTACTTCTTTCTTAAGAATCTTAAAATCCTTACATTTACATATCCTTACAGATTATTTTACGGAAGGTTCGAGTGGTGTATGTGTGTGAGGAATTGGAAGCAAGCAGAATACGGGTGTTTCTAAAGCAAACTCAGCGTCATCGCGCATCTGGTTAAAAACTAAGCTCAGAATCGATTCTGAAATTCTCATAATCGATCCAGAGTCGTTGGAGAGAGAATCGCGATGCATCGATGGATCAATTTTTTCTCCCACCCCTAATTACTTTACATCTCTTTTAGAAGAAAACAAACACAACCCTAAGTATTTATTCACTACAGTGGCTAAATTAACAAAAAATATAACATCAGCAGGTGCAGACATTACCCAACAGCACAGTAGTAATGACTTTACGAATTACTTTACTTCCAAGATCGAAACTATTAGAGATAAAATTGTAACCATGCAGTCTCTTTTAGAAGAAAACAAACACAACCCTAAGTATTTATTCACTACAGTGGCTAAATTAACAAAAAATGTTAGACATTACCCAACAGCACAGTAGTAATGACTTTACGAATTACTTTACTTCCAAGATCGAAACTATTAAGAGATAAAATTGTAACCATGCAGCCGTCAGCCACAGTATCGCATCAGATGTGCGTTTTAGATCCCCTGAAGAACAATTCCACTCATTCTCTACTATTGGAAATGAAGAATCATCTAAACCAACAACATGTATGTTAGACATTATTCCATCTAAACTACTAAAAGAGGTGCTTCCAGAAGTTATAGATCCTCTTCTGAATATTATTAACTCGTCATTGTCATTAGGATATGTCCCAAAAACCTTCAAACTGGCTGTTATTAAGCCTCTCATTAAAAAAACACAACTTGACCCCAAATAATTAATTAATTACAGACCAATCTCGAATCTCCCTTTTCTGTCAAAGATACTAGAAAAGGTAGTATCATCACAACTATGTTCCTTCTTAGAGAAAAATGGTATCTGTGAGGATTTCCAGTCAGGGTTTAGACCGTATCATAGTACTGAGACTGCTCTCATTAGAGTTACAAATGACCTGCTCTTATCATCTGATCGTGGTTGTATCTCTCTATTGGTGCTACTGGATCTTAGTGCCGCGTTTGACACTATCGACCACAACATTCTTTTGAAAACACAAAAAAATTATGTTGGCATTAGAGGAAGTGCATTGGCATGGTTAAAATCTTACTTATCTGACCACCATCAATTCGTGGCAGTGAATGAAAAGGTATCATACCAATCACAAGTGCAGTATGGAGTACCCCAAGGCTCAGTACTAGGACCCTTACTTTTCACGATTTCATCAGGTGACATGGTGTTAGCTTTGTTATGCTGATGATACTCAGCTCTATATTTCTTCGCGACCCGATGAAACGTACCAATTTGCAAAACTAACGGAATGCAGAGTTGATATAAAAAACTGGATAGCTAGCATTTTCTTACTGCTAAATTCTGAAAAAATTAATTATCAGACCAAAAACCTCCGCATGTAATGACTTAGAACACGTCTAATATTTGATGGCTGCTCTGTAAATTCTTCGTCATCAGTTAGGAACCTAGGCATGCTATTTGATAGCAAGCTGTCCTTTGAAAAACATGTTTCTAGCATTTGTAAAACTGCATTTATCCATCTTAAAAATATATCTAATTTATGACCTATGATCTCAATGTCTAGCGCAGAAATGTTAATTCATGCGTTCATGACCTCAAGGTTAGATTATTACAATGCTTTATTGGGTGGTTGCTCTGCACAATTAATAAACAAACTCCAGGTGGTTCAAAATGCAGCAGCTAGAGTACTTACTAGAACCAGAAAGTACGACCATATTAGCCCAGTTCTGTCAACACTGCACTGGCTCCCTATTAAACATTGTATACATTTTAAAATCTTGCTAACTACTTATAAAGCCCTGAATGGTTCAGCTCCTCAGTACTTGAGTGAGCTCTTATATATTTCATTATAGTCCTTCACGTCCGCTACGATCACAAAACTCTGGCCATTTGATAATATTTAGTTTTAGTCTGTTTTATTCCTATTCCGAGGTCACCGTAGCCACCCAGATCCAGTCCATATCCAGATCAGATGGTGGATCAGCACAGGACATCTAGATGTGCCCCAGAGACTGATCCCCTCCGAAGACTTTGTCTCCTAGGGCTGCACGATTAATCGAATGCGATTGTCATGCACATCTTGTCAGTAAAGCCGGTTCTGTGATTAGTAGTAAATCTCCATCACGTGCGTTCAGATGGAGCAGCATTTACTACACAGAGCCGTAGTTCACTGACAAGCTACGCAAAATCATGTTCATAATCGCAGACGATTTAATCGCGCGATTATGAAATCAATTAAATCGTTCTGAGATTATGAAAGATGTTTGTGTAGCTTGTCAATGAACTACGGCTCTGTGTAGTAAATGCTGCTTCATCTGAAAGCACATGAAAATACCACATTTAATAACATGTTTTTACTCGAAACTCACTTCATAATGTCAGCCGAGTGTCTGAAATAAATCCTTCTGTGAGATGATGTGGCTTCTTACACAGAATAAGGCATGCAACATATTTCATACTATTCTAAGCAGTGATAAAGGCTGTGTCGATTAGCATTGCATTATTATATACTTTATTATAATAACAGTTAATAAGACAAACTCGGATAAACCATATATTGTCGTAGTCATGTGTTTAGTAGTCACGTTGAATCAATAAAAGCAGTTGAATCTTCTGTTTATTCAGCTGCAGCGGGTTTCTTCTGCGAGGTGTATTTGGAGTTTCAGAGTGAGAGCGCCCTCTGGCCTTCGGATGGAGATTTACTGCTGATCACAGAACCGTGCTTCCCTGAAAGATACGCATTACAATCGCAGCTTCTGCCTAATAGCGATTTATCGCCTTTGCGATTTAATTTCGATTAATCGTGCAGCCATATCGTCTCCTAGACGGCCATTGGGACAAGACCACGGGAACCAGATGAAGCCTCTGCACAATCTGACTCTGATCTAAACTGAGTTTGTCTGGCCAGAGGAGAAAGACACACTATTTCGACACACTATTTCCTCATTTAATACTGTAAAGCTGCTTTTACACAATTTGCATTGTAAAAAGCGCAATGTAAATAATGGTGACTTGACTTGACATTAGTTAATTCATTAGTAAACAAACTCCCAATAAAAAAAATTCATTTAAACATTCATTAATCTTAGGTAATTCCAATATTTAATAACACATTGTTAAAATCAAAAGTTGCAACTGTGTTATTTAATGAACCCGAGCTAACATAAACTAAGAGTTGTATTTTTTAACGAAGATTAATAGCTTCTGTAGCAAATGTAGCTATTGCTCATTGTTAATGTTAATGCATTAACTAAAGTTAACTAATGAGTTCTTATTGTAAAGTGATACCTATTGGTCTTAATAATTCTTTTGCACTTTAATCTGTGTAAAATGTTTAACTTTATAAATGTTTGCGTATTGCTTTATTGTATTGAAATGTTCAGTTATTTTTGTTATAAGAAAAAAGTTATTAAACCTGTTATACTGTATTATGACAACACTTTTTTTGCAACTAAATTTCAATATTGTGATAATACCATATACACCGTGATAAAAACATGAGCAATTAATCGCAACATGAAAAATTTATACCGGCATATCCCTACATCCAAGTAAAATGCATCTGGCAAAAAGAAGTAAAAGCAACTGCGTGCTTGCATTGTAGTAATATAGAGCTTCTTTTCAACTTTAAATGAATGCAGTCTGTTTTTGTATAAACCATATTTACAGTGTTTGCAGAAGAGAGTGACAGTCTCCATACATTTCAAAGATTAGCCTCTGGGCTTTTTTTTTCTTTTTCAGAAAATCTATATTTTCACTCGTCCAAAGGTCCTCATTGTAGGACTGGTTATGCAGAGCTAAAAATATTCTGTGTATGTGCGCTGGAGGGAGAGACTAGGAGGAGAAAGAGAAAACAAGCTACTTATTTACAGCTGCCTAAGAGCTGTGCATGTTGACTCCTATAAAGCCAAGAACGATTTGAGAAAAGCTTTCAGGAAGAATTTATGAGTCACTACATATCAAAAGGGTTTGGCTCAATTAGATCTTCATTCGTGATGGAAAGAGTCACATAGGAGAAGCAAAAAACATGTCACAAGACAAAAGGGGTGTGAACCGATTTATGCTTGCATGAGAAAAGTGGCGCCACTGACCTGATACCAACCATGTTTGCCGCATAGCGTGCACACGGCAGAGAGAGAGACAGACAAACAAAGAGAGCGAGAGAGAGACAGCTCCTGTCTAAGCTGGCTGCAAGCCACTAAATGTCACACAGGTTGGGACGCAGTGGCAAACAACCCCAAATCCCACTCAAAACCTGCAGACCACAAAGGCCTGATAATTGAGCCCACATGTAAATTAAAGATGGAACCTCTCTTGTGTTTCACCATCTGTTCCTGCTCTCTATGACTGAACCACAAACTGACTGTTTTCTATCCAGAACCACTAGCTATTTAGATGATTTTACGCGGCACTTTCAAGTTATTGCTACGTTTTTCATCTTACTTTGACTACGTAGTGGGCCAGATTTTCAGCCGAAACCCTGTGATGTACCCAAAACACAACTTTCAACTCCTTTTATGTTAGAATAAGTAGTTTCAATATATTTTAAAAACTACACTTTTTGCCAAGAAGACCTATCGTTTCATATCATCATGTGACCACAATAATATTGAGACCCTTTCGCTATAGCGATATCACAATATTGATAATATCGTTACATCCCTACTAAATAGCTATTTGACTATTGGTTAACATTAAACAGTAGCATGCACTTTTAAGCCAACAAGTCATTTTAGATGCAGAACCAGTTTATACATTATGATGAAAAATTACAAAGAGATTGATTTTCTTTGAACTTCAAGTTTCTTTGAAAACAACATGAACTAATGAATTGATCACAATAAAACCAGGTACATGTATTAATAAAGTAAAGAAAGAAAGTAGTGTTGTCACAGTACCAAAATTTCAGTATTCGGTACCAATACCAGTGAAAATCCACGGTTCTCGGTACCAATTTCGGTACCAAAGCAAAACACAAAAACATGCTAATTAAAAATTTTGACTCTACTTTAATTTAATCCAAACTGTGTACATATTTAATTTCATTCTAATGCTCATTATATTAGCGTTAGCCGCGCTTATGCTAATGATTAACTACTCTAATAACAGCGATGTTCATTTCATTCTGACATTCAAATTAAAATATTGAATAACATTCATAACAGAAGCGGTGTTTCCCATAGACTTGCACTCTATTTGCAAATTAATTCTCTGCCAGCAGGAGGCGCTTGTAGAGCGGGAGAGATCGAGGCTTCCCCGGTAACGGCTGTAATCAAATAAGCGCTGCGCTCACAAACGCTGCTCAGGTATTACAGGCAAGATGAAATGAAAATGACATCCATAATTTTCTGAAGACAGTCGGTTTCCTTCAGAAATGCAGTGATATAAAAACAACCGCAGTGCAGTGCTCATGTTTATTCAATGAAGTCAAAGCCTTTTGGAAAATCTATTTGCGGCGGTCAGTTGATATTGTGGCGGGCCGCCACAAATAAATCAATGCATGGGAAACACTGAAGATCTAAATATTAAAAATGAAAATGAAACTTACCTGCTTGAACTCTTTCATTTGATCTGGGTGTCTGTCTTTAAAGTGTTTTGTTAGTTTGGTGTGTTTCCTCTTTTTGATGTCGCCATGTCTCAGTGCTTTTATGAAGAGAGCGCATCTGCGCACCTTTCGGATAGTGCATCAAGAACCGGGTACTCGGTACCACCGGTACTTAAAAAAACCTGGTACCATAACGTTTTAATTTTGTTAGTAGCGAATTTGTACCGAAGTACCGGCTCTTTTGACAACACTAATAGAAAGTAAGGGTTGATTCCAATATCTTGTTGACTTTAAATAAGATTGCATAATGTTATCAGTGCTCTGATTACTGAAACGAGAAGTGAGGACACTGGCATTTGATCTGAACTCGACGACTCTGACATTAGAAAAACAATCTTGTGTTTATTTTAAGCATCTAGCAAAAGCTGAACTAGGTGGGTGTGTCGCCAGTGGCCCGTTCACATGACAAATATGCAGACACTTCCTCAAAGCCTGTATGCCTGACACGTCATTAACAATCCATCAAACCCCTGCAGTTTTGGATGAGCAGGTTTCAGGTCGAGCTGTAGAGACCTGCTCTGTGGAGATTGTCAGATATGTATGTCACTTACATAACTCCTTCATGAGTACAGACTTCCTTGTCTTACAGTAAACACAAGACCGTTTGTACAGTAACAAAAGAAGCACATTAACAGATTACTTCCACAGAAAGTCTGCCTTACTGTCATGCCCTCTGAGCACATTTCATACGATTACGATTTCTGCTCACACCAGCACGTCAACACTTAGAGTAACGCTGCGTGTTTCTAAGCATTTCAGGGGACCTTTAAAGAAACAAAAACTAATAAAAATGACGAAAGCGCAGAACAAAATGAAACGAAAATTTCAAATTTCAAAAAGCTATTCTAGAATATGAATAAAAACCTATTAAAGGAATATAAATAATAACACTGCCACGCTTTTGACCAATGAGTTTTGATAGTGATAACTGGAATTTTACTGGAATTCTAAAAATGAAACTGAAAAGAAAAATTGAAATGCCATTAAAAGGTGTTTTAGAGTTTAGCACAACAAGACAGATTTCTAATCAGTACAAACATTTCTATGCTTTTTCCATAAAATTCTTAAGATTTGAAGTAATTTCCATGACTTTCCCAGGCCTAACTTGAAAATTCCCTGGAATTTCCAGCTGTTCCATGACTGTAGGAACCTTTCATTAAACATGTTCATCCACAAGCACAGACCATCATGTTGGCTTTCAAGGCTTACCTGGCATAGGGGCTTGTATAGTTTTTGGAAAAGCATTCGCTGGCCCTCTGCTGCATTTCACTTGCATTCCCAAAGCCATGGCCCCTGCCCCAACCATCTTCTGAAGAGGTCACAGGAGTGTACAGGTTAAAGACGGGCTTCTGATCTTTCTGCTGACTGACAGCAGCTGTGGATGGGCCGGTCCCAAATAGGAAGCTCTGTCCACTTGAAGTGGTGACACCACAAATGTTAATAGGTGTGCTGTGCAGACTCGCCTGACAGTAGTTAGCCCCACCGTTGTTCTCCTGTTTGATGACCGCAGGAGTGCACAGCTGGATTATAGAGTCTTTCTCCACCTTCACAGTGGGCAAGCTGGTGCTGGTGGTGACCGTGTTGATGCTGGAGGGGCTGGAAGTGGTGGTCGCGCCATTGACCGCAACCTTTGAGTCCCTCTCCGTATTTGTCGGCAAGTCTCCGAGCAAAGCATCTTCACCTATGGTGGAGAGGAACGCGTCATCCGCCACATAGAAATCGGAAGGCGATCCATCCAACTCGAAGTCCTGCAGGAGGTCCAGAGTGTTGTCACTAAAGAGCTTATGATTGCCAACATCAACATCTTTCCCAATGGGCCCAAAGGAATCTTGGTCAAAGTACATATCGCCTTTATCCATGGGGGAAAAGTCCTCTGTTTTTAAAGGAAAGAGATTGGGGTCGACTCCACCAATCAGGGAGTCCACTGAAGGGGAAGTGCTGTTGAGGTCTGCAATGCTGGCCTCCAGTCCTAAGAAACTGTCTCCCAAAGTGAAAGCTCCCAGGGTCTGGTGTTGCTGAGCCCTCTGCTCCTTCCCAAACACTTTGAGCTCTGAATCTTCCCCAAAGATGCCAAGGGAGGAGGACACAGAGGTGGTGTGCTCCTCCAGAGTGGGCGAGTTGCTCAGGCCATTAGGAAGGTCCCCGGAAACCGGCTGCATCAGCGGATTGGGTTGAGGAACCAGCGAGGTGGGGGCGACAGACATGGCGCTTTGTATTCCGCTTCGTAAAATTCCCTCGACTGGGCTGTTGCTGTAATCCAACGTATTCAAATGATCATCTCTCTTGGCGCCATTATTCAGTCCTCCTTGATCCATTTTGCATTTCTGTGGTAAAACAGGACAAAACAATTATAGTTTCTGAAATGGCATGAATAACACCCCCGAAAAACCTAGTTTACTGTAAGTATCATGAAAAGAAAAGAAAACATTATTAACTGCATTAAGAGTACAGACAAATAGCACCATGGTATGAGCATTTTTTACTTAAAGTTTTGACGATACATAGTGATAAAATACCCCACGGTTAGTATTACCGTTTCATATTTTAATTATCACTATAACCGTATTCGATTACCGCGATTTGAACAACTGAGGATAAATAAATACTGTCCAGCACAGGGCTCCAGAGTGCGACCAAATGGGCGCATTTTGCCATCATTTTTTCAGCCGGTGTGATTAAATTTTGTGTGCAGTCACACTGGCGCAACTCATAAGCGCTGCATTTCTGTTGCATATGAGAAACATCAAATGGCAAACGAAACTGAAAGCATAACGAAACCGCGCGACTCGTTTGAGCTGCGCAGCGCTTCGAGTGTAGAGCCTGGGTTATACCCGCCGCGTCAGGAGCGCGAAGCTGCGTGCGGCAAAAATGACGCGAATATTGAGGAAACGTTGGATGGGTTTCGTGCTAAAGTAAAGTAAAAGACCGCTTCTTAAACCAAAGGTGAACATGTTGGTATTCTTGTGGGGAAAAACATGCAAGCACTGTCACCGACAGCAAGTTTCGTTTTACTTTTCTTTTTGTTTTCATTTTGAAAAGCTTGTTATCTTCGCTGTTTACTTCACGTTATGCTATGGAGGCTCTCTTATTTATTTATTGGATTCCTCAGTGTCTGCTAAACGTTCTGTAATTTATTAGTCGGTATATAATACAGCATGTGGTGCGTGCCATGCCTCATCTTATTCGTTTTTGTTAATAAACGTTTTATAAGCTAGTTTGTCCTTGTATCTTACTGTTTTATTGTTGTTATGCTTTTTAATTAAGAATAACAATGAATCCATCTTTTGTTTCAGTCTTAAAAAGTGAAAGGTGTGTAGATCAAAAACTTCTTTGAAGGCGATTTTCTCAATATTTAGATTTTTTTGCACCCTCAGATTCCAGATTTTCAAATAGTTGCATATCAGCCAAATATTGTCCTATCATAACAAACCATACATCAATGGAAGCTTATTTATTCAGCTTTCGGGTGATGTTGTCCAGGGTTACAGGTTATATTGTGTGTGTGTATATATATATATATATACTGTGTATATATATATACACACACACACACACACACACATATATAAGCAAAAATAACCACAATAAAGGTACGTGAACAATTATTTTATTTCTTTTTTGTTTTTCAGTGCACTGGAAGTTTTATCCAGACAACTTCCTTGTGCACAATCATACTTAGTAATAATAATTCTGATTCTAAAACAAATCTACAATCAATCTGATTTCGAATAGCATAGTTGTTATTTGTAAAAAGCGAACAAACAAATCTGGTAAATAAGTATTAGCCACCACAGTCATTAAAAAAGTAAACAAACTAACAAAAAGAATCCAGATAAAAGGATTCTTATAAGGCTTCTTACAATGTTAAATGTTGATTCAACATCAATCAGACATGAACATTATGAGTAGATAATAACTAATAATAACATTTGCATTTCAAGCAAATCTGCTATCCGTTCCACTTTTTTCTTTTTGGCTCTTGGTTTAGTATGTGTTTTATTTTGCTATGCATGCTTTGTTTGTTTGCATTTTTTTTTCTCAGGGTGTTGCATAATACTTGCAGTGCAATTACAAAGAAAAACTTTAAAAATTTTTAACACTTTATTTTACAGTGTCATGAATAACACCCCTGAAAAACCTAGTATACTGTAAGTATCATGAAAATAAAATAAAACATTATTAACTGCATTAAGAGTACAGACAAATAGCACCATGGTATGAGCATTTTTTACTTAAAAATAAATAAATAATTTTTTATATATATGTGACCCATATATAGAGCCAAAAAGAAAAAAGTGGAATGGATAGCAGATTTGCTTGAAATGCAAATGTTATTATTAGTTATGATCTACTCATAATGTTCATGTCTGCATTATATATCTTGCTATAATGTTATAAATGAAATAAGACAAAGATAAACTTTTACAATTTTTAACACTTTATTTTACAGTGCCCTTGTTACTCATTACATGCAACATGCAATAATCCTAAAGCAAATGCTAATTCTAACACTAACCCTATAGAAATTAGCCTACATGTTGTTAATTAATATTACTCGGTAGCCTACTTAAATGTACAATTACACTTTAACTAGGGCACTGCAAAATAAAGTGTAACCAAGTTTTTTTTTTTTTTGACGAATTAGGCAAAAAATGTATTAATTAAATTAATGCATTTTAAAAAAAAATTTTTTAATTAGACACATAAGGTGTTCGTTAACATGTAATTTAATAAAATCTATAATCAGGAGTTGAGAATGCAAGACTAAGTTTATTTTCAAACAGGCTTTTAACATTTAACAGACAAACAGGTTAAATGTATATTCAAGATCACTCTTAATTTTCATTGTCAACAACCAACCAAAACTACACCAATAGCCAGTGCTATCAGTAATTCCATTTTTTTAAATGAATAAAATGTAAACTTAATTTTTTTTGTCGGTTAAACAAAACAACAAAATTAGCACAAAACATTCTAATAGAATTTAATATAACTTATTTTAAATTCTTGAATTAATTAGACTACATTGGGTTACATAAATGAAAGGAATATTTCAAGGGTTCATTTCATAATGGCTGCTAATCACTGCTATTATAGTCATTATTGACATAAACAGCACATTATGCAGGTGGATCCACCTAGTGGATGCTTTTTGTTTCATAGGAAGGCTTTGGAGTAGAAACATCTTAAAAGTGCTTTTGAGGAGTTTGATGAATTACAAACGCTCTAGAAAGCACTCTTATTACTACATTTGCATATTTTCCTTTTTACTGCTGTCATTCATGGTTTTTACACTGGCTTTGTATCTATATACAAATGCAGCAACATTCTTTTGTGTACTAATAATCAGTAATGCATCTCAACTGGCACAGATAGTCAAAAAAATGTAATAAAAAATAACAATTCAGCCGTGCGGAGTTGATTGTCAGGGTAAGCAACTAAACAATCATTAAAACTCATCGTGACAGATCAATTCTTCCCACCACAAAGTGACATGCCCGAAAGAAAATGTCTATTATTAGGGATGCATTTGAATGTCTTTTTTACCTACTTGAGGCACAGCTTACAGGAAAGACAAAAAAACAGAGGCATAAATTGAGGTGGCGTGTATGTTTTCATGTAAAATGTGTGGAGGTGTACATAAATCAATTTATTTGTGTTGATTTTCGAAACTAACGGGAATAATGAAACCATTAGAAATCACTAGGCAATGTGT
>NW_015505689.1:1200778-1201895 GCF_001515645.1 Sinocyclocheilus grahami
TACTGCAGGGAACAGGATCAAACCCTTTCGCTCAAAAGCAGAAAAATAAATAATTGCAATAATGGCACTCTTCTGGTTCCATTAAGCATGAAGGCAGCCCCACAGCCCTCCGAATGCAGAAACATCCAAATCCACATAAATGGCTCCACTCTGAGGCAGGGGTGGCTGAAATCCAGAGAATACTGCAAATCTAGGTCAATGGATTGCTGCACAGCTATGATGACTCCCTCCTCCGAAAGTGTATGCGTTATGCTTATGGATGGATGAAAACCACACAGTCTGACCAGTAATCCATGTAATAAAAAGATCATATGCATTGATACATGGATTATCTGTAATGTAACATGCATGCTTTGCATTAATCTGTGGATGGATGCAAATTTGAATCAGATTTTGTTTTGCATTGCATTTGTTAGTTTACACTTTATACATTTTCCAGTGATCCAAAACACTCCAGACTGGGCTGAACGAGTAGTAGATGTGCACCTGAAGAGTTGTCCTGCATTATTAAAGTGTTTTAAAGGCAGTGGCTGCAGGCATGTTTTCAACTTTGCACGTCATCATGTGGAACTCGGAGTCTTACCTGCTTTAAAATGAATAAAATCAAACAGACAAAGTACATGTTGGCAGCCTAGCATAGTCAAATGATTCATATCTTCTGAGAATTGTGTGTTTATAGCAGTCCCTCATGAGAGGGAACAAACGTCAGCTTGAATTCTGAAGATATCATTGTGTTCATGCCTGTATTACTGAAGGTATTAATGCAACAAACTGTGAGTCTTTTATAATGAAGCGTTATTGCAGATAAAAAGAAAACAGCAGAGCATTTGCCATCTGAATCCCACTCACAGTTTCTCCTTTCGGTGCCTAGCAACACTTTTTCAGCAGAATACACAAAATTAGCAGGGTAAGCGTGACCACAGACTCAAAGCCATCGCTCGGTGAAGCCGAGCACACAAATTCCTTGAAACAAGATCAGCACACAATGCCAAAGGTTTGCATACTAAAATAAATGTTCTCTAACTCAAAGAATCCTCTGGGTGCACACAATCTTGTGAGGGTTACACTAGACCAGTGGTTCCCAAACCTGTCCTGGAGGCCCACCTGCCCTGCACTT
>NW_015505689.1:1202926-1204504 GCF_001515645.1 Sinocyclocheilus grahami
AGTGATGCAATGCTACATTTCTCCAAATCTGATGAAGATACAAACAAATCTGCATCTTGGATGGCCTGAAAATATTTTACATTTATGTGAAAATGTATTTTGCAGCCAAACCGATTCACATCTAGCATGGTAATAGGATGAGTATATCTGGAAATCTGGAGAAGCAGGGTGAAATGCTTGTATCTTTCCAGCTGTCATTTTCCTTTAAGATGATGTAAGGCTCATCTCCCTAAGAATGGTCTCCCTCCCCCGTCCAAAGCCTCTCTCTGCACGCTGCATTCATTCGCACTAAGCTGCTGATGCTCAGGAGAGTCAGGATGCACAAACTTCCCAGTCCACCCTACAGATCCTTTTACTGAAACGCTGGGTGGGTGCCAAGTACACGAAGACTAACTGTTCTGGACAGACAAGATTTCATGCAGGAGAAGCACTCTTCTGAGGGAAGTTGAAGCTGGTGCAGTTTTTCATTTTTTATAAGCAGAACTTATTTTTGGATTTTCAGCTGGAGGATAGCTACATGAGCTGCACAATTGGTTCCCTTGGGTGAGAGCTCTTCTATTTCTGCATTATTATAAATAGCTATATTTGTGGGGAAAGCCTAATAGTCTTACCATGTCGTTTTGACGCATTTATACTTTTATAAACACTCTGCAGGTCTCAGAGATGCTGTGCATAACACAACAGACTGTGCATGTCTATTAAAGCGCGTGCAGGTTATGTTCCTCTTGACTTTTTGCTCACTAAAAACAAATCAAAAACTTTTGCGTCTCCGCTTTTTCGTGTTTTGAAGCGTGCAACGCACCAAAATGGCCCTGACTGAAAATTGCAGGACTTATCAAACGCCCAAGGACAGTGGATGTGCTCAGAGTTGCTCTTCTGATGTGGTTGAGCTCAATGTAGGTGGACAGGTGTACTACACTCGCCATGCCACCCTCACCAGCGTGCCAAACTCTCTGCTGGGGAAATTATTCTCAACTAAAAAGGACATTTCCAACGACCTCGCGCAGGACATCAAGGGGCGCTACTTCATCGACAGGGACGGATTTCTCTTTCGATATGTGTTGGACTATCTCCGCGATAAGAGCGTCGTACTGCCGGATTATTTTCCCGAGAAAGGGAGGCTCAAACGCGAGGCTGAGTTCTTCCAGCTGCCTGAGCTCGTCAAAATCCTCACACCAGATGAAAACATCCACGGTGATTTTGACGAAGCATCCCAGGGAAGCGATCAGAGGTTGTTCCCCTCGTCTTACCTGGACGCGCGCGATAGGCGTTACGGCTTCATCACGGTGGGATACAGGAGCCCATGCGCCTTTGGGAAGGACACGGATGCCAAAACTCGCGGACTATCCAAAATCTTCATCTGCGGAAGGGTCGGTCTGGCCGAAGAAGTTTTTGGGGACACTCTAAACGAGAGCCGGGATCCCGACAGGCCAGCCGAGCGCTACACCTCTCAGTTTTACCTGAAGTTTCGCCACCTGGAGCGAGCGTTTGACATGCTCGCGGAGAGCGGCTTCCACATCGTGGCGTGCAATTCATCGCTCACCGCTTCTCCGCACAACAGACGCACCGATGACAGAT
>NW_015505690.1:0-377 GCF_001515645.1 Sinocyclocheilus grahami
GTCCTTACATTTATTTTGAAAGATGAAGCTTGGAAGGCTTGGAACAGCTCATGATCCAAAGCATACAACATCGTCTGTGAAACATGGTGGAGCAGTGTGATGGCATGAGCATAGCTTCCAGTGGCACTGGGTTACTGGTGTTTATTAATGACGTGACAGAAGCAGCCGAAAGAATTCTGAAGTGTATAGGGATGTACTCTCTGCACAGATTCAGACAAATGGAGCAAGGTTGATTGGATGGTACTTCATAGTACAAATAGACGATGACCCAAAACATACAGCAAAAGCAGCCCTGGAGTTTTTGAAGGTAAAGAAGTGGAATATTCTGCAATGTCAATCTCCTGATCTCAACCCGATTGAGCATGCATTTCACTTGC
>NW_015505690.1:387-10314 GCF_001515645.1 Sinocyclocheilus grahami
GTATCTGAGAACAGATTTATTCTCACATGTTCTTAATATAATTTCAAAATTCTCCATTGAATGTGATCTGGAGTGTCTGTTTTCTTCCACGTGCGCAAGTGTTATGAGTCAGAGCGCGTTAACTCTCTAGGTCTTCCGTGTTTTAAAAAACGAGTGAAACATTTTTCTACACATGAAATATGAAAGCAAATAGACATATGATTATTACGATATATTTTCTGTATGTGTTTTGTATGCAGCTCATGGTAATTTTATAACAATAAAGGATGGTTATGAAGCAGTGTGGCGTTATTAAACAGCCTACAAAGAGTGCATGTCTGCTTATTATAGAATCAAAATCAACTATAGATCACAATCGGAAGTTATTACAAGCACTCGATGATGGTTTATAGTGGGTTTTATGCAAAAACATTAATTATCACATAAATGTTAAAATGTTGCTTGATGCTAATTGTTCTTATATTTATATTATAAGATGTTTTCTTGTAAGCATTATAGATAGTTTGTGTTTCTGGCGTAGAACCAAACTTTATTTAGCTATATTTAATGCTGTATATTGAGCAGTGGACTAGAGCTGTAATCGGGTCTTAAAAGTTAGGCCCGACAGAATTCAACCCGAGCCCGACAAGTACATTTAGATTGACAGCTTTTTAAAAGCTCGAACCCGTTTACAGCCCGACATTATTCAAATGTGCGCACACACACAGCTCTTTTGCCTTTTGTCAAAAATGAGTAATTTATACATGTTTTAACATAATTTATTCATGACTAACGTAGGCTATAGGCCACTTGGAAGTTGGAACAAAGAAATAAAATAAGTCCTCTGTAACATCGTAACATCTCAGCACTCTAAATAGGCCTAGGCATACACTTAGCCTATAAATAGGCCAACGCGCCAATAAAAATTAGTCTTTCTTAACAAATTAAATTAAGATAAATTCTAAATTAAGATGGGTATTTGGCAATAACGAAATTAAGATAAAGGCTCCGTGGGATTTTGAAATTTAATAAAAGAATAATGCCAACATTAGCCTATATACTCTGTCTACATTATGCATTTAAGACTCAATTAATATAGTTATAATTTGAAAAACCTTTACTCACCAAGATTAGGCTACATGTTTTTGTGGAGGAAAATTATTGAATCCACTGTAGATGGCTTCTGCGCGGTCCCGCGCTCACTGATGGTGCGTCCAGCAGCACTGAACACCCTTTCACTGCTGCTGCTAATGGCCAGGATGCATAGTACTGATCTGGCTAATTTTGCAAGTTTTGGGTAGGATGGTTTGTTGACCTTCCACCAGCCAAGAACATCCATTTAATTTTCAATGACAGCCATTTCAATGTAGCGAGTGACCTCGTCATCTTTCCAGTCAGCTTGCTGTACATTTTCCTCCTCAGCATCCATTTTTGCATCTTTCTCGCGCTAATCGAAATGCATCACATGACCGCTCATTTACCGCGCAAGCCCGAGCCCATGTAAAATGATATAAATTAAGCCCGAACCCGCAAAGATCTCCAGCTCTACAGTGGACAATGTTAAATCCATACATGAGATACATATCTGAGTAAAAATGCATTGCTGGTCGGCACCACCTAGCGTGCAGGCGTGAATTAGCAGAAGGCAATCAATCGTTTCGTGCTCGGTGTGAAAGTAACGTTCGTCTGCGATTTGCCTCGCTTTTTCGCATCGCGCTCAGTGTGAAACGGCCTTAAAGGGGTCATATGGTGCATATGGTGGGTCATATTTCCTTTCTCTTTGGAGTGTTACAAGCTGATTGTGCATAGATAAGATCCCTGAAGTTGCAAAGACTAAAGTCTCAAAACCAAAGAGATATTCTTTATCAAAGTTAAGACTCTGCCACGCCCCCCTAAAACGGCTCGTTCTAACATGCCCCCACATATCTACGTCACTATGTGGAAATATTTGCTTAATGCCACCCAAATGTTCACGTATAGAAAGACATCTGCAGTAAAGGCCTGGCAAAGCATCACAAAGGAGGAACCCCAGTCTCTGGTGATGTCCATGAGTTCCAGGCTTAAATGGATAGTTCACCCAAAAATGAAAATTTGATGTGTATCTGCTTACCCCCAGGGCATCCAAGATGTAGGTGACTTTGTTTCTTCAGTAGAACACATATGATGATTTTTAACTCCAACCGTTGCAGTCTATCAGTCGTATAATGCATGGCAATGGTAACAAAATCTATGAGAGTAAAAAAAAACATGCACAGACAAATCCAAATTAAACCCTGCGGCTCGTGACGACACATTGATGTCCTAAGACACGAAACGATCGGTTTGTGCGAGAAACCGAACAGTATTTATATAATTTTTTACCTCTAATACACCACTATGTCCAACTGTCTTTGGGCGCGCACATGGCATCCGGTGCGTGAGATGTGTACGCGCTAGAGGTCTTCACGGGTCCACTTGGATCCGAAAACATGAGGTCTGACCCGAGACCCGAGCGGGTTCAGGTCCAAAACTTCGACGAGTACCTCGGACACGGGTCGGGTTTGGTATTCGGGTTGGGTATCGTTTGGGTTTTTTTCCATACCGGTGCCAAATCGATACTTTTAAAACGGTTCCGGTGCCTGAACCGATACTTATTAAAGAATAGAGAAAGAATAGAGAATGCCAGTGTTAGAGGCTCTTTTTTCTTTATAAATAAAGCAAGTAGTTAGAATAGTCTTACGTACGTTTCAGAGAACCGGAGGAAATATTTCAATCAATCGCTCAGGCATGGCACCGTAATGAGGCACCGAAATCTGCGTTCTGATTCAGTTCTTGTAGCCTACATACCGGTTACATAGGTACCGGTGCCATATTGATACCGTGTTTCGGTACCCAACCCTATTCTTAATATATATTACAATAATATTATGTTTTGAAACAATGATTGCGTGGATGAAAATATGTGTAGGCCTAATTGTAATGAAAGCATGAGATCAGGTTTTGAAAGAATGAGTAGCGATGTTACAAGTGTGATCAGTTTGGATTTTTGTACTAAAAGTTTTGAAAATGTACACCTTACTTGAGGAAATAGTACCAAAGCAAATAAAAAACTGTAACTAGTTGCTTATTAGCATGCCTATTATTAACATATTGACTGTTTATAAGTTTATCATTTTATTCCTAAAAACATGGTGCATAATATTATAAGTTCTTGTCTAGGCAGATATATCATACGAAGGGGTGTCGGTGTTTTGTCTAACGGTATTGTAGTACACAGTGTATTAGTTCTGTTTCCATGGGGCACGATCCATACATCTCCACAGTGATCTCTAGTTCTGTATCAGAGATCAAAGACTGGGTGAACACACTGTCAAGAGACGTACTAATGAGTGCGTCAGACGCAGAGACAGACATGGCAGCATGTTAGTGCATGATTCCTCTAAAACCGCTCATCAGGCCCTGTCAGAGTAGATGTAACAAACCTCTCTCTCACAGCTGTTCTGCAAGCTGTCACATGTAGCGCAAAAATGTCTCACCTCAAACACAGGCAAGGTTTTTTTTTAAGAAATACATTTTTTGTTACTGATGTACACCCATATAAAATACTCGTGTTAAGATGTTACACGCTTTTATATTTTATATATATTTTCCTATCTGTCGTTCACGATGAGTTATGTCGTGATGACATTAGGGGTCAGCTTGGAAGCCCCAATTATCTCTTGAGTTTATGAAAAAACGCCAATGAAAATTGGCTAGTGGATTTTGCATGCTGAGCCACTTCCCATACATACAGGTATGTAAAGCGACTGCATGCATCCACTCATTCAGATTTTTACTTCGGAGCTGAGTGGTTGTATGAAAGTTGTTATACTCCACAAAGCCATCCATCTGCTATTCATCAGAGGGCTGTTCTGGTTGGCGGTACGGCGGTGTCCCTTTTCAGTGATTCTCCTGGGCACTTCAGCTAAAAGTTTAGATTTCCTCTAAAAGAGCAATTACGGATATCTTTTTAAAGATGCCGATCTGTCCGTGTCCTCTTGGTTGTGGTCAGTTCCTGTCCTCTGATGACTGCCACAAATGTTTTGCTGTCCACACTGTGCCCGGTTCCTTTCTTCCTGTAGGTGCATGAGAAGGTGACGAAGTTGTGGACGGCCCCTTTTTGGCCAGAAGCTGCTTGTCTCCCTCCTCTTTCCTCACTATACTCGATGGTGGGACGCCAAAGCGGTACGTAGATGTTTCCCAAGTAGAGAAAGCAGTTGCGGTGAAGGTGGTGCCCCTCATGTCTCATGGGGCTGCTAAGTCTTCATGGAAGACGATGAAGCGGCCCTGACACGGGCAACCCAGGGATGTGGAGATCTGCTCTTTTTCAGGAGGTGATAGGGACAGCGCCACTCCTTCCCCTGGAGGGCCGGGTGGAAAATCCTGTTTCATGTTCTTTCTGTTCCGCTGCTGGCTTAACAGCCAGCGGTAACCACATTTTCAATGAAAGAGCAGTTTCCCTTTCCTCCGGGTTATCAGGCTCGTGGGTTGAGAGTGAGCGACACGCCACTTCCACACTCTCGCCTACGATGCCCCCTATCCCCAGTGGCCAAGAGATCATGGTTCAGAGATGCAGTGCCTCTTCATGCATCTCTGGCCAGTCCCTCCGGGGAGTTCTGTCATGGTGAGCCAGAACACAATGCCTTCTGGGCCATCTAGCATGACTCCCCACCACTGCATCACCAATTGTATGTCGATTGTCCCTTTGGTGCCACTCGCACTGAGTTTGGGGGCATGGCTTGCACTGCCCAACCCACCCCCGCTGGCTCATTCAGACAATTCGACTACGTGATTCAGTTTGCCTGGTGACCCCCCCAGGTTCAGCGGTGTCCTCGAGACTTTGGTGGCAGTCCGAGACGCCCCTGTCCTGCGTGAGGAGATTGTGGTCTTGTTTGGTGAAGGATGCAATCGAGCCTATTTTACAGGGGTTTTACAGCCCTTACTTCATCGTGCCCAAGAAAAGTGGTGGCCTTCAGCCAAATTTTGGATCCGCAAGTCAGGCGGGCCCTGCACATGCTTCCATTCAAGATGCTGACGTAGAAGCGCATTATCAGATGCATCCAGGCTCAGGATTTGTTTGCAGCGGTCAACCTGAAGGACGCGTTCTTTCATGTCTCGATTCTTCCTTGACACAGGCCGATCCTACGGTTTGCGTTTGAGGGTCAGGCTTGGCAGTAAAGGGTCCTCCCCTTCGGGCTGTCCCTGTCCCCCCATGTCTTTACAAAAGTCACGGAGGGTGCCCTTGCCCTGTTATGGGAAGTGGGCATCAGGATCCTCAACTACCTCGACGACTGGCTCATCATGGCCCAGTTGAGAGAACTCTGTGATCACAGAGACCCGGTGCTCCGGCACCTCAGTCAGTTGGAGCTTCGGGTCAACTGGGAAAAGGGCAAGCTCTCTTGTGTGCAGAGAATCTCTTTTCTCGGGATGGAGTTAGACTCGGTGAGTATGACGGCACATCTCACCAGCAAGTGCGCCAAGTCAGTGCTGAACTGCCAGATTTCCATCAGAGTTAGGACGGTGGTACCACTGAAACACTTTCAGAGGCTCACGTGGTCACTCCACTCGGAATGCTCTATACGATGAGTGGATGCACGCTGTCGCCTTATGTGATATGTCGCCTCAGCATGCAAAATCCACATGCAAATTTTCATTGGCATTGGCTCTTAAACTCAGAGATGATTTGACCACCAAAATCAGCATATTACAATGATTTCTGAAGTATCACTGAAGTATAACACTGAAGACTGTAGTAATGGCTGCTAATCATTCATTAGAGATTTCTTTAAAAGAGACCATATAAGAGAAACCTCATAAAACTTCTTTCAAAAATATTTTTAAAAATCCTACAAACACCAAACTTTTGACTGTGTAGTGTATTTAGTCATAATGTGAAATATCATTGCAATGGCCCAACAAAGTCAAAATTGCAAGTCACTTATATGCAAGTCACTGATATATAGTCAGATGATGGGCTCTGTCAGATCAGCAGTCATGAATAAGCTCTCTATAAGGGGGATTCCCTTAGCAGTTCTCCAAGCTCTCAGCCTCACATTTCTGCAGAGTAATTGTTTTTCAACTCTCTGTCTTTACGTCTCTTTAATTCTTTACTTCTCATCATCTCTTTTAAAATATCTTGTATTTAATTCAGCATTAAAGCACACTATCTTCCCTTTTTAAATTACAGCATACGTGTTTGCTTTTTAATCCATTTTTCCACTTCTGTTTCCACTCATTTCTCTCTCTCTTTGCCTTTCTTGCTCTGTCACTACATGCAAAACCATTGCAGCTCTATGAAGGGATAAATTAAATGGGGCAGCTGCTTGGTCCATATTACGTTTTGTATTCTTCATCATTACATCCTCTGTCTCCCTCATGTCCCCCCTCTTCATCCTTGGTAGTCATAGCTCTCTTGTGCCTGTTACACAGCTAAGAATAATTATTTTTTTTGTCATCTGCTTGCTCTAACCAGTGTGCTAAAGAAAGGCTTGGGGGGGCGCTAGGGGCTTGATTGATGTCCGATGTCAACATAAACAAAATGGCAAATATAACTGAGCATTTAGATTATGCAGAGATAATGGGGCAACACGAGGATCAAACAAGACTCAAACATCTGCCACAGTTTATCATCCACCGGAGAGAAACACTGTATAAGGCACGGGTTAGAGGAAGAGATGGAAAGCAGGTGAATTAAATTACAGGTGGGATGGCTGTATTCACAGTACATGCTTGACTTGCTACACTTGCCTTGATGTGGACGGACGCATATTTATGTACATACTTAGAGTGTGAGCTATCCCACAAATCACTTTACTTTCAGTCTATAAATATGACAAAGAGTGATAACAGTGTCCGGTCCCATTAATATAGTTTAGTGACATGGCAAGAGCCTTGATTTAAAATGACAGTAAACTGATGGTAATACGTATTCTGTGCATTTTCTGTTTTTAGGCACCATTTAGATTTATTTAATTTCATTAAAAAAACTTGCTGTTGTCTTGTGGCATTGTGTTCTTTTGTTTGTGTTTATTTTATTGGTTTTATTTGTTGTTTTTAAATTAGGGGGACGTATGAGTGCATTCATGATCTGCATGGTTGTGGCGTTGGTTGGATTGGTGCTGTCAGTCAAAGCTTTCTTCTTCACCTAAATTCCAGGAGGTCGTAAATGTATCGGGTGTCAGGGTTGCCATGGAACCAGGGGCCTGTTCGGCTTCCTGGGGTGTTACAGAGTATTTGTTAAATCTAGCTAACAAAATATATATTGTGTGTTTGAGTGGTCCAGACGCTACACATCATAGGCAGGGTGCCCGGAAGAATAAAAGGACACCTGCTGAATACGTCATCCTCTTTGCTGTCTTCAGGAGCCATCTGTTTGAAGTGCGTGTGAGAGATCGAGGCAGGTGAGCAGTGTGGAAAGTGTGTCCCTACGTGCCCGAGGTTTCTGGCACTTGAGAACATACACAATCTATCCGTCATGTGTCTTGGTCAGGAGCTTGCGCGTTCGGTGCTCGAGGGATCTGAACGCGCTCATTGTGAGTGTCTCCAATGAGAAGCTCCGTTCACGTTTGTCCCTCTTCTCGAGTGATGAGTGACAAGCGTTTGGGTCTCGCGGTTCGGTTCCCACTGCTGCCAAGGCACGGCGAAGACTCGGATCGTGGGATTCACATGTTTAAGGTGCTCTTTTTGTGTTATCCTTTGTCTCGGCGAAGAACACTCGCATTCAGAGTTACGCGCTCATCATGATGAGTCACAATGTCTAGGCTCCGCTCGCGTTTGTTCCTATTCCCGAGCATGCGGGACAAAGCTTTTGTGGCTTGCGGACCGGTTCCGCCGTTGCCGCGGCACAGTTTATCTCACCTCACGGTCATCGCTTTGATCTGCGGGATCCACACACCCTCTTTAAACGGGTTGTCAGATGCCACGGATACAATTGGGTTGTTATGACGATGATGTGTGAGCACGGAGTCGTTTTAGCCCTGATCCTGCGAGATCGTGGGCGGAGCTATATTCAGCTCGGCCGTGCCTCTCTGATATGTATGTTATTGTGTGTGGAGAACCTCGCAGGTCGTGAATGTATTTAAATACTCTGTGGAGAGAGGCTTGCGAGCTTTCTCTCCCAGGGTGTTTCAGCACCTAGAGTGGTTATGGGGAATGCCTCTTCCTGTGTTAAGCCAGTGTGCAGCCGTCTGCGGATGGTTATGGTCCAGCTCAAGCTTACTTTGCTCTGGAATATGGTGGTCTGAGGGCAGCTATGTTCTATAATCAGGTTGGATTCTCTAACCAGTGATTGAAATTCTTGAGTAAGCGCTGAAGTCTTTGTCTAGGAATCTGCTATTTGAGGATAGCTGTGTTCCAGCTTGGAGACTGCTTCCCTTTTAGGGTTTTAAATTGTGGTCTCCGTGTCTGGATTGTGCTGTGTCCCCTTCGGGGTTTTAAGTAGATGGCCCACTTCCATGGTCTGGCCAATCTTCAGCCTTATCTGAGGGAACTGCTATTCGAGGATAGCTGTCTTGGGATAGCCCTGTAGTGTTATGGCCACCACTTGCATCAGGCTTTGATCTCAGACTAATGATGTTTATGTGTTCGTTCTTTAGCGAATTATTTACTGATGGTCCGGATCTCCCTCTTGTTAGCTCCTGGTCGATAGTATGGTGCTTCGATAGCCTACTGTAGGACTGACACGGATTGGGGACCACCTTAGTATAGCCATCTGAGGGTGGTTATATTTCAGCCATTGTTATGGCAGGACGGGCTTACTTGAATACAGCTATTTGAGGCTAGCTGTGTTTTACTGGCAGTGCGGTGAGCCCTCTCCTGGAGTGGTCCCCTTTTCCTAGTGCATAGCTATCAGAGGATAGCTGTGTTCCTACTTGGGTGGGATGTTCCCCTTGATTTATTCGGGTTCCCGCATTTCTGTAAAGTTGCATGAGTGGCCCGTGGCGTCAGTGGCATGGCCCCTTTCTGAGGAAAGGCTTGGTGTATGTATGTCGCTTCCTTGGTGCTCTCCCACCAGGTGGACAGGCATGCGCCTCGGCATGGCGTTGTTGGATTTCGTTCTCCAATGTGCCCCGTAGGGGGTGCAGTGCGGAGTTCCCTAGAAGGGGAAAGTCTCGGGTTACGCATTTAACCATGGTTCCCCGAGAGGGAACGAGACGCTGCCCCCCTTGCCATGCCTTCGGCCTTCCTGTTTACGTCTCCTTCAGACAGCTAAGGGGATGACATATTCAGCAGGTGTCCTTTTATACTTCCGGGCACCCTGCCTATGACGTCATGGGCCATGAGGACCAATAGATTGGCGCTGTTTTACACGTGCTTCAGACACCGGTATGCATTCCTGAATTCCCCAATGTGCACCCTAGGGGACGCAGCATCTCGTTCCCTCTCGGGGAATCATGGTTACATGCGTAACCAGAGACATTTTAAAAATATATTTAAACTTCTTATTCTAACATTAAAGGTCTTTAAAGTTGTGTTTTGGGCCATTATGCTTTGATACAGTATCAGTCAAACAAACTAAAACCGAAAGCTCAATATGGCTTAATCCCTTCATCAATCCTGTTTTCGCTGCACATTTCAAAGCTAAGAGCGCACTTCGTTCAGGCGATCAGCTCGTGATCCGGTGTTTACCACACAGAAATGCTCAGTTCACAGTGAATGAATGCAGTGAACACATTTATTGCATGTGCTGTGAGTTTTAGCGCATGTTCGGGAATGCAACAGCCCCCAGTTAGGCTTTATTTTCGAGGCAGATAACGTCTCTAGGTTACGTATGTAACCATGGTTCCTTGAGGGAACGAGACGAGCTCTCCCGTGCCGTACCGTTGCCGGGCAGCAGCTGGGATTTCCGCTCGTCAGAGCTCACTGAGCCCTGAAACACAGAGGGTGGCAGGGGTATCAATAAGCCTCCGTGAGGGCACTGAGGAGGATTGG